>NW_024739034.1:0-30000 GCF_018991925.1 Homarus americanus | reverse complement strand
AGAATGCTGGCATTTGTTCTCTTTCTTCCCAGCGAACTCGGAGGATGGAACATTGACTATGTTGGTGAAAGTTTTAAGGTGCCTTGAGGTGCCTCCTGTATGTAACCCATGTCTCGCCAATATATAGCAGGTGAGGACCACTGCTTGATATACTGTAACTTTGTAGATAATTTCAGCTCCCTACAGCTGAAGACACAATTTCAGAGTCTGCTAAAGGCTTGAGACGCACATCTGATCCGATGCTGAATCTCTTCATCGATGTCTGCGGTGGTGAACAGGTGGGAGCCGAAATACCGAAAGTGGGTAACATTAGAGAGGGTAGTACCGTTAAGATGGGTGGGGGCAGGTTGAAAGAGAATCTGAGTCCTACGTACAGTTACCTCAAGGCCGACATACACATCTGCGTAGGTGTTCAGGATCTCCTGTAGGTCACATTCAGTGTGAGCAACAAGAGTGAGGTTGTCTGCATACTGTAGTTCAGTAATGGAAGCTGCTGACACCTTTGTTCTTGCCTGGAGTCATCTTATGCTGAAAAGGTCCCCTTCACCCGGTACTCGATGTCCACCCCGCCGTGCAATTGGCACTGGCACGAATAAAGAAGGCAGCCAAGAAAATGGAAACGAGAGTTGTTGCCAGTACACACCCTTGTTTAACCCCCATCTGGATGGGAAAGAACTCAGACTGGGTGCCATTGTGCAGGAGTTGCCTCACAATGGTGATGAATTTTCGGGGGCAGCCAAAACGGCTGAGGGTCCACCAGAGGGCTTCCCTCTTGACCGAGTCGAAGGCCTTGGTTAGGTCGATGAAAGCCATATACAGGTCACGACGTTGTTCTCTGCACTTTTCCTGTATCTGGCGGGCAGCAAAGATCATGTCAGTGGTGCCATGTGATAATCTTAAGCCACATGACATTCTGGGAGGAAGTTTCCTGCCTCAGAAAGAAGTCTGTTTAAGAGACTCGGGCGATAGTCTTGCGAACTATGGACAGTAGCAAGATTCCACAGCAGTTGCCACAGTCTGACCGGTCTCCCTTATTCTTATAATTATTGACAATGGGGTCTTTTAAGAGCTTGGGGGATTTCCTCCTTTTCCCATATATTCTCCAGGAGAGAGTGGAGACGGCTGGTAAGCAGAGGTCCTCCTGCTTTATACACCTCGGCTGGGATTCCATCAGGCCTTGAGGCTTTGTTATTTTTCATCTGTTTGATGGCAGTAGCTACCTCATCCAGGGATGGAGGATAGCTAAGGTGGGTCAGCTGTGGATGCTGAGGGACCTACTGGGTAGTCAGGACATCCACATCAGTGATTCGGTTGAGAAGTTACTATCGGATGGCGGAGGGGGTGCTCCACGAGTGATTGGCCCATTAAATGTTTTGATGGAATTGAAAAAATTTTGCATCTTGTGCTGGTCTGCAAATTTTTGTGTTTCACATGCTTTATTTTTAAACCAGTCATTCTTTAGATTATGTAGTTTGCTAGGCCACAGCTTTCTTCTTGCAAAGGGTATCAGCTGTGGTTCAAGACTGAGGGTTGTTCTGCCAGTCAGTTAAAGCAACACATCATTGATGAGAACATTGATTACCAAGTAATTTTCATCAAACCAGTCCTGGTGTATTCTTTTGATCTGGCCAAATGTCTCTCTGCAGGTTTTTGTCAATGACAGTAGTGAGAATATCTTTTTCAGCACCAAGATTTGGGTTGCTCGTTGTCAGGTTGTTTATCAGCCCATGTTCGAGTTGCTCTCTGAAAGCATGTGCTACCGCTGGATACTCCAGTTGCTTAGTGTTAAAACCTCTTCTGGAGGCTTGCTGCCTTCACCGTTTTGGGGCGACGTGAAGTGAGAGCTTGGCTCTGACGAGCCGATGATCAGTGTCGCAGTGGTCTGAGCCACGCATGGCACGAGTGATGAGGACATCTCGGCGATCTCTTTCTCTGACAATGATGTAGTCAATGAGATGCCAGTGTTTGGATCATGGGTGTTGCCACGAACCCTTGAACTTGTCAGCCTGCCTTAACAAGGTATTGGTGATAGTGAAGTTGTGTGCAGCATACTTTCCGAGGAGGAGGCAGTTGGGATTACACTTGCCTTGTCCACTTCTCCCTATGGTTCCCTGCCAAATGTTAGCATCTCTGCCAACTCTGGCATTAAAGTCTCAAGAACACAACCTTATCTTCTCTGGTGATAGAGGTTAGCACTCTGTCGAGGTCGGTGTAAAAGGCTTCCTTGATGTTGGGGCAAATGCACTGATGAAAAAGGCATGACATGTGTGATTCAGTGGGACTCAGAGCATCATGAGATGCTCGTTGATCCCAATAAGCATTTCTGTTAGCCTGTGTAGGATGTGTTGATAGATGGCAAAGCCAACTCCATAAATGCAGTTTCTCTCAGCAGCAAGCTTACCCTTCAGGAAGAAGGTATAGCCAGACCCGTTGTGTGAGTTGAACCTCGTCTAGGAGCTGGGACTCACTAATGGCTGCTATTGATGTTATACCTAACCAGCTCTTTGGCCACAAGGGCAGTTCTTCTTTCAGGACACTCATTTGTGCCAGTATCCAGAAGGGTCCTGATATTCCATCGCGACCATATGAAGTTGTATTGCTTGTTTTTGTATGGATCTGTGATTTTATTGTGTTTTGACAGTATTGGCACTACATTAGTGCACCGTATACTACTAACTCTTTAAAAAATGGTACTTTCACTCTCATAACTTGAATACTGTTACTCTTTATTTTTACTTGATAAGTTTTACTCACAGTAACTACAGTATTACTCTTTCCAGTACTTTGTTCACCAGTGCTAACTAACAAGTAACAACCCAACACCTTTAAAGTTTACACAAACAACATGAAATAGTCTGATAAGTAAATAAATGCATTGCATTCTAATGAACTGTCAAAGTAAACCTTAAAATCACAATATCCAGCATCTAAAAATAATGTTGAGTGACCTTACGGTATATTATGGCAGTAAACTCCTACCAAATACTATTTGATGAGTGGATACTAAAACAATATACTATACTTTACCTGGTTCCAAGCATCCATTAATATGTCTTTGAACTCTTCACACACAACGTAGCCGTCATACACAGGATGAGTCCAGCCTGAGTGAAAGTCAAATCCGACCATCGCTGGAGCACAGTCAATGTTCAACTTCTGAGCCAAACGGTTGAGACCACCAACTAAAATGAGAGGATATATTACAGAAACAAATGCATTTATTTATTTATTTATTTAGTGAGAACCTTAAAAGTACATCTGCCTTAAAACCAACTCATATTAAGATCATTTTATTGAATTGGTTAAGATAAAGCACTTTATTGTAAACAAATAAAACTACTAAGCATGATGAACCCATGGCAGTAGGCAGGGATGGATCCTACAGGTAATAAGTTGTCTGGTGGCTTTGTTGGCTGCCCTTGGTTGAACTGTATACTGTACCTCCACAGTCTATGTACAATATACCTGCCCTGTCTACACACATAATGAACTGTATACTTCCATTGTCTATATAAATGCCAAAGCAATTGTAAATTTTTATGAGGAGTTTACTGAATAAATGTATATTATTATTATTATCATTAACCATCTATAACAAATGGGTTAATGTGGACACTAACAGGGCTGTGAGTCTATCCAGAGGAGGAAAACAAAACAGGTTCCTTACTTCACCCCCTCAACCATATACAGTAATGGGCTTTCAATGGTCATCTGAACATAAGGTAATAACACCATGCTCTCTGCTAACACACACACACACACTGCTGCCTCCTAAATGGCCATCTATTACCCTTCATCTCACCCTCCAGTCTACCTCCTACCAACCATCTCTAACTAATACTCTTTTACATCAGTCTTTCAACTCCCCATTCTCTTAGTACAGTATATATGAGCCACTGATCCACCATCTACTTATATCAATACAGTACTCACATATTAACCTCAGGAACATTCACTTGTCATTTCTAACTACTGTAGTACCTTCACCTTTGTTCCAGAGTCCATCCTTCACACATAGATAATAATACTGGCTTAACAAGTCCCCCTGTACATCCCCCATCTTTGCCTGTTTACATACCTCCCTCATCCTTACATTTCCCACAGTAAGATGTTATATTTCCTTTTGTTACTCTGTGGTTCAAATATTTAATGCTCATCATGCCCTCCCTGATGCCTTGTACACAATACTTTTCTTCATTCAAGTCAACATTTATTTCTCTCTTCTCTATATACTGTACTGCACTTTCCTCACATTCACCATCTACTCTTTACTAGAACAAACACACTTCCAACTCACTCACACTTCCAAACTCACTCACAAACACACACACACTTCCAAACTCACTCACAAACACACACACACTTCCAAACTCACTCACAACACTTCCAAACTCACTCACAAACACACACACTTTCAAACTCAACAAATCACAAAACACACACTTCCAAACTCACTCACACACACACACTTCCACACCACCCGGTTGCCCCATGACCACCTGAGGTCCTTCATATCAACCCCAGAGGACGAGTTACTACACCAAATGAACACCACACCACCTGGTGTCTCCATGACCAGTCCAGGTCCGGGCCATCAACTGTAAACTATAATAATTTGTATGTTCAATTTACGTTCCTTCTTCTTTCAGTAATGAAAGCTTTTGTTAATCGACCCATCCACCCCGTGTCTTTGTATGCAATAAGTCATTTTTGTCCAATGTATATTTTCAGCCTTTGGGCTGCAGAACTTTTTCAATAAACAGTTAATTATTATTATTATTATTATTAAACTCACTCACAAACACACACACACACACCTCCAAACTCACTCAATAACACACACACTCAACTCACTCCAAACACACACACACACACACCTCCAAACTCACTCACTAACACACACACACCTCCAAACTCACTCCACAAACACACACACACACACACACTTCCAAACTAACTCACAAACACACACACACCTTTAAACTCACCCCACCTCCAAACTCACTCACAAACACACTTCAACTCACTCACAAACACACACACCTTCCAAACTCATCACAAACACCTTCACTCCTCCAACACACACACTTCCAAACTCACTCAAACACACACACTTCAAACTCACTCACACACACACACACACACACACACACACACACACACATCCACTCACTCACACACTTACAAACACACACACCCAACTCACCTCAAACACACACACACAAACTCCTTACACACACCTCAAACTCACTCACAAAACACACACACACACCTTCAACTCACTCTAAACACACACACACACCCCAAACTCACCCCACACACACACACACACCTCCAAACTCACTCCCACCTTCCAAACTCACCCACACACACACACCAAACTCACACACACATCCAAACTCACTCACTAACACACACACACACACATCAAACACACACACACACACACACACACACCTCAAACTCACACACACACACACACACACACCCAAACTCACACTCTCACAAACACACTCACATACACACTACTCACTCCACACACACACACATCCCAAACACACACACACACCCAAACTAACTCACAAACACACACACACACACACTTCAACTCACTCCTTCAAACTCACACAAACCTTCAAACTCCTGTGAACACACACACACACACACACACACACACACACACACACACAAACTCACATAAACTCACTCACTAACACACACACACTTCACTCACTACCTCCAAACTCACTCCCACTCAAACACACACACATCCAAACTAACTCACAAACACACACCCCAAACTCACTCACAAACACACACACACACACACACATACAAACTCACCCCACACTTCAAACTCACTCACAAACACACACATACTCACTCACACACCTTCCAACTCACTCACAAACACACACACTTCAAACTCACTCACACACACACACCTTTCAAACTCACTCCTCACACACACACTTCTCCTCCTAAACACACACACACACTTCCAAACTCACTCCTAAACACACATCCAAACTCACTCCACACACACTTCCACACACTCACCACCTGAGTCCTTCATATCAACCCCCACAGACACATTACACACAAATACACCACACCACCTCTCACACCCAGTCCCACCCCATCAACTAAACAAATAAACAAACCCTTCCTCATAATAAACCACACACACACACGTTCTTGATGCAATATCATTTCCAATACACCTTCAAACTTTCAATAAACATTAAAACATATTAAACTCACTCACCACACACACACACCTCAAACTCACTCACACACACCTCCAACTCACTCACAAACACACACACACACCTCCACTCACTCACTAACACACACACCTCAAACTCACTCTAAACACACACACACACACACTTCAAATAACTCACAAACACACACACCTTAACTCACACACACCTCCAAACTCAATCACCAAACACACACTCTCACTCCTTACAAACTCATCACAAACACACTTCCAAACTCCTCCAAACAACACACACCTTCCAAACTCATCACAAACACACACACACACACACACACACACACCCAAACTCACTCTCCTCCAAACTCACTCTCCACACACACACACACACACACACACACACACACACCTCCAAACCCACTCACTAACACACACACACCTCCAAACTCACTCACAAACACACACACACACACCTCCAAACTCACCACTAACACACACACACCTCCAAACTCACTCACAACACACACACACACCTCCAAACTCACTCACAAACACACACACACACACACACACACACACACACACACTTCCAAACTCACCTCCAACACACACACACACTCTAAACCTACCCACACTTCCAAACTCACTACAAACACACACACACTCCAAACTCACTCTCACAAACTCACTCACAAACACACCACACTTCCAAACTCACTCACAAACACACACACACACCTCCAAAACTCACTCACAAACACACACACACTTCCAAACTCACTCACAAAAACACACACACACACACTTCAACTCACTCACAAACACACACACACACACACACACTTCCAAACTCACCTACAAACACACACACACACACACACACACACCTCCAAACTCACTCACAAACACACACACACACACTTCCAAACTCACTCACAAACACACACACACACACTTCCAAACTCACCACAAACACACACACACACACACACACTCCAACTCACCCACCAAACACACACACACTTCCAAACCCACACACACACACACACACACACACACACACACACACACACACACACACACACACACCTCCAAACTCACTACAAACACACACACACACACTTCCAAACCCACTCACAAACACACACACACACTTCCAAACTCACTCACAAACACACACACACACACACACCTCCAACCTCACCCACAAACACACACACACTTCCAACCCACACACACACACACACACACACACACACACACACACACACACACACACACACACACACACACACACACCCCAAACCTACCAAACACACACACACACATTCCAACTCATCACAAACACACACACAAACACACACACACACACACACACACTTCCAAACTCACCCACAAACACACTCAAACCCCACCCCCCCACACACACACACACACACACACACACCCTCCAAACTCACTCACAAACACACACACACATCTCCAAACCCACCTCACAAACACACACACACTTCCAAACACTCCACACAAACACACACACACCCTCCAAACTCACACACACCTCCAAACCCACTCACACACACACACTCCAAACACACACACACTTCCAAACTCACTCACAAACACACACACACTTCCAAACACACCACAAACACACACACACCTCCAAACTCACACACACCTCCAAAACCCACTCACACACACACTCCAAACACACACACACACACACCTAAACCCACCCACACACACACACACACACACCTCCAACCACTCCACTAACACACACACCTCCAAACCCCACACACACACACACACACACACTTCCAAACTCACCACAAACACACACACACACACTTCCAAACCCACACACACACACACACCTCCAAACTCACTCACAAACACACACACACCTCAAACTCACTCACCTAACACACACACACACTTCCGTATAGATGCGTGTGCGTTAACTACGGAGCCTGCTCTAGCTGCAATCTCATAATCTGGCCTTGCCTTCGCCTCGCTTTCCCCCACCAGAAACACTCTTATCAATCATCTCATCACACCACCTCCAGACCACCTCAGAGTTAGGCACCCATGTGCCAAGTTAGTATTATGTGGGGATTTGCAGCAAGTGGCTTTACCATGATATCCAGGACCAGCTAGCCACTATCTGGGGTATGACCTTCCCCACCCTGCGGTCAAAATACCCTTGACCTTATCTTAACTGACTTAGCGGACAGTACCAACCACCTCAGCCAATGCCTCCCTGCTCGGTGCTTAGCACACACTTATCAGTGCTCTGGTCCCCAGCTGCCACTCCCACTCAGAAGTACAGAACCCTACATCCAAGACCTACAGGCGATTACTGACTCTGCAGTGCGCCTCTTGAACGTGGATGATTCACCTCCTGGACTGATGTTGGCGTGAACTGGCGTGGAAACCGGATAAATTAACGCCAACACCACTGCGGAAGCTCACACTGCTTCCACTTCCCCACGAGAAGTCCGTCAGATCTCACCCAGCTGGCTTGCCCCTGGATCACCTCGGATCAAAGACTTATGCAACAAGAGACAGAGCCTTTCATCTCAGCAGCCACATCCGCTACAGGTCCCTCCGCCAACGAGTCATCATGAAATCGCTGCAAAAGTCCCACTACCCAACCAAATTACAACACAAACAGACCAACATCAGTCAATGGTATGGTAGCTTAAGGAGAACTCTCTGTGAGACTAAACAATAAAGGCAGCACCCCTCCTTCCTTAGCCATCTCACTAATGTTGGCCGAAGATGAGCAAACAAACCATTTAAGCTACTGTGCCAGAGCAGCTCCCCGGCAACTATACCTCTCCTGCTTACCCTACTGGCCCCCCTTCCCACTTGACAGTGAAGAAGAATTTAGATATAAGCAGCCTGGACAAACTAAAATTAAGCGGCTCTACCACCCCATTGACTTACCAATGAGCTTTCTTTAAAAGGGAGTTCTCCCCAAATTGCTAAACCCCTATGCTCCATCGTAATGCTTCTCTCAGTCAAGCCAGATGATGCCAACTGACTGGAAGACCTCTTATATATCACGCAGTGCCCAAGTCAACCAGCCCACAATCGCCAAATCAGCGCTACACGACCTATTGCAATCACCCCCAATACCCAGCCTAATCTGTGAAAGTTTTTGTGTTACGACTGGGCTTATGCTGATATTGCAGGAAGTAAATGAACCCTCTCAACAATTTGGCAACATAAAAACTTCCTCCACCACTCACTGTCTTGTCAGCTTTCGATTACGTATACCGCCATCTCGGCAGCATCATATAGCTGTCGCCTTCGTGATTTCACTAAGCGTTACAGGCCTAGTCGACTACAATAATCATCAACAAAGCTATTGACCTCGGGCGGAGAAGTCTTATACCATATTGAACTTCCTCAGTGACCGGCGCGTAGGTGTCTGCAGCTTCGAGGGGCTGTCTCCACCTTTCAGTCACTCACCTGTAAGCTGCGTCCCCAAAGAGCACCAAGATGGGACCACTCTGCTTCCTTATGCTCATCAATGATGCCCTAAGAAAGCTTCCTGCTCGCTGGAAATATGTCGGCGACTCCTACCATTGGGATCAGCGTCAACAATTCTGCTCCCAGCTATACGCCCTTCAGGATTTGTTGAACAGTCTCCAAAACTGGGCCACCAACAACCATGTCACCATCAACCATACCAAGACCATGGTTATGCACATCAACCTCTCCTCGACATTGTCCCCACCTCCTTCCATTACTCTGGGGTCCAGACACACTCCCGGGTTGTAGCAGATTCTGGCTCTCGGCGTCACCATAGACAACAAACTAAATTGGAAACCACACCGTCAGTGAAGTTATCAAATCCTCCAGTTTCCGTCCTCTCCCACCTCCCTCATGCGACTCCGTCCCTCGGAGTTCTTTGGCTATATTATTTACACAACATTCATACTTCCCAAGCTCACCTATGCCTCCCCCACCTGGTCTTCCTCAACCAAAATGCACTGCTTGTAAACACCTAGAAAAAAATTTTGAAAGGGCATGCAAGATTATTCTCTCCCCTTCCTGCTCCATATCAAGCGCTCAACACACTGACCCTTTAGGCTCTCACTGACCATCACCACGACCTCATCACACCAGAATTTGGTAAGCTTCTACACCATCCCGACACGGCTCCTACTACCTGAGAGATCCCCTAGTCCGAGGTAACATTCGACACCACAACGCATCCATCCCATCACGTTACTTGCGAACTGATTGCTATAAGTAGCCCAGTCCCCAACCATTGTAAAAATTATCAATAACTGTAATAAATCAATTATGTTCACTCCCAGTAAACACTACTCCTTGCACTGTCACTATGTTGAAATGAACTGTAGTTTGAGCTTTTCCCATCTAGTTATTATACCATGTATTTGTGTCACTCATATTTACTTGTATATTATTTATGTGATGTAACCCATTCCCCCAAATATGTAACTGTATATTTTTCATTTCTGGCTACCAAGCTCTTTCAATAAACCATTAATTATTATTACATTGATAATTAAACTCACTCACTAACACACACACACATACACACACTTCCAACTCACCCCAAACACACACATACCTCTTAAACTCCACACACACTTCCAAACTCACTCTACAAACAACACACACACTTCAAACTCACTCACAAACACACACACCCTTCCAAACTCACTCACTAACACACACACTTCAAACTCCTTACTAACACACACACTTCCAAACTCACTCACAAACACACACACACACTTCCAAACTCACTCACAAAACACACACACTTCAAACTCACTCACAAACACACACACACTTCAAACTCACTCACTAACACACACACACTTCCAAACTCACTCACTAACACATACACACTTCCAAACTCACTTACAAACACACACACTTCCAAACTCACTCACTAACACACACACACTTCCAAACTCACTCACAAACACACACACCCTTCCAAACTCAATCACTGACATTTGTAATTTTTTTCTTCAGAATCTCTCACAAGAACAGTTTTGTCGGCAAGCACCAGTTGACTCACTTCACCTTTACATCCTGTATCAATATTCACTGAACCTGCTCTTCTCTCCTTCATTGTTACTTGAATCTCTTACTGTCTGATCAAAGATATTACTAAACCACCAAGGTGATAATTATACATAACTTGACTTGGTCTTACTTTATCATCAAGTTTAGAAATTACCACCACCTCGAGACTTCCACTCTTAGGAAGTCTGATCACAGCATATATAAGCCTATAATTTTTTTTTACCTAAACATAATAGGATTTGAGAATATAAATTTACCATTTTGACATATGAGAATTATTTTAAAAAGTTTTCATGCTTCCTGCAGGTAAGAAGCCACCTCCCAAACTCTACCATTTGGGCCTGTATGAACACTCTTGTCAATCATGGTTGTAACTTATATTAAGAATCCTGTGTAACCCAACTCTGTAAAGCTCAAATTTTACTAGAACAAATTTATATTCCACCAATGATATGTTATATTCTGTACTTCTAATACAATGCTGAAATGAAAAACTCCACCAAATTATGATATTAATGGAAGGGAGAAGAAGAGAGAGACAAATGGTAATAAGATCCACCTACTTGGTATATGAACACATCCCTTTGGCAACATGGTGGGTTTGAACAGCTCCACATTGCCATACTCATTAAGTACCTTCCCTCCAGATGCTACTGGTGGCTCATAGTCTTCTACCTGCCACTCTCCATACAGTTCTAATGGCAGGTCTTTGATCACTTTACAAGTCAACTGTAATTCAGGCAAGAGTTATCAAGTTCCAAATTATAATGCATTAATTACCGCATATAATTCAGTTGTGTTTCAAGACGGGAACCAACAGTAACTACATGATGTAATATTAACAGGGTTGGTCACTGTTAAGTCTCGCAGTTAAACTAAAGAAAATCATCTTCACCAACACTGCCACTTCACTCTCAGAAAGTATTCTCAGAAGTCAGGTGTACAAAATGAAATATTATTCAGTTTTGTACAGTTTTATGTTCTCTTGGTTTATGTAACTTACAAATATGAACTTCTTTTTTTTTCTTTTCAAGTCATTGCCTGTTTAATGCAGGATGAACAGAAACAAGAACAAATACTGTACTGTACATTCATGCATTCTTTGTCAGTCATTCCGTATCAAAACAGATGTGTTCAGCTATAATGTTCCCCTTCTACTACAAGGTCCACCCATAATATCCATCTAATTTTCCACTGTTGATTAACACCATCCATCACGTACTGTACAGGTATCCCTTGAGATTTGAAAATTCGGTGATACGAATGTCCTAAATTGACACCACTCTTTCAAGAAACGAGATCTTCCCCTACTTATACGAATCTGGGTCTCGGCAAAAATTCAAATTTTGCATGCCGGGAGTCAGCTTAGGGAGATATGTGCAGAAACATATTCTTGCTCACTGATCATACCACCTCCCTCCGCATCTCCCACAAGCCTGCGTCTTTTCTTTTTTGCCATTTTTTTTCATTGAGCGTGTGCTACGATCTCTCTATCTGTGTGTATTCATGCCATCCTTTCCTTACAACTTTCATAACGGCAGCCAAGCATTCTGCTGAATCTTCAGCTACCTGTACTACTTGTTGGTAACATTGAAGGTGACTTGAAGCTGAAGCCCTTGTTACCACTCAGAGAATCCCAGGACTCTTAAGGGATTGTACAAGGATCATCTTCCGGTTATTTGGCGCTCCAACCAGAAGGCAGGGTGACTTCGGTGCTGATATACAATTACTGTACGTCATTATTACCTCTCAAACATGTGCAGGTTGTATTGTTCGAAGAACAACTTGTAAAACAAATTCCTCCTCCTCCTTGACAATGCTACTGCACACCCACCCAAAATGGAAGAGAGAGCAGACAATATCCAAGATGATGTTTCTACCACTTAACATCACCTCACTCATCCAACCCATGGATCAAGGTGTCATTTCCACCTTCAAGGCTTACTACCTTCGGTGCATGGTGCAGAACTTGTTCACCAGACTGCAGAAAACCAGACCAGCATCAAGTTATTTTGGAAGGCTTTAAACATTAAGACAGTCATTGAACACACCAATGAGTCTTGGAAGGTGTCATTGCAAACCATGAACCGCATTTGGCACAAGATTTGGCCCGAGTGTGAGCACGATTTTGCGGGATTTGGTGGATGTGGGAAGAGTGCAGCAGTACATTGTTAGCCTTGCTCAGGAGGCTGGGTTTGAGGTAGTGGACAGGGGAGGATGTCCAGGATCTGCTCCAGTCACACAGACAGGACCTCACTAACGAAGAACTCATGCAGCTCCAGCAGCAGAGGCTTCCTGAAGAGGAGGAGAACCAGTCAGAGGAGCTACTTGAAAGCCAGCTCAGTCTCAAGGTTGTCAGTGAGGGCCTTGATCTCATTTGTAAAGGGCTGGACTTTTTTCATGCCAAGAAACCTCAAATAGAAAGGAGTGGTGGTGCAGTTGCCTCTAGTGTGGAGAGAGACATCCGAGTCTACACTGAGATTCAACGACAGCTGAGGAGAAAGGCCAGACAACCCACCATATCCTCCTCCTTCAGACCCATCACCACCTTCAAACTGCTTCCTGCATCTTCCAGTCCCACTCCTTCTAGCGAATTTTCTTCTCCTCTTTCCAACTCTGGTGTCCTTGGCAGACCACCCCTGCTCACCCCCTAGTGGTAGTGAGCTCATACTGGCCTCCCTTAAGTAATGTGCCATAGTTAAACAGTATTTTATTATTTTACTTTTCATGTATTAGGTAGTAATTTCATGTGTTGGTTAATATGATAAGAATAGTTATGTACTATTTATCATTAGTTAGGTAGGTTTTGTATTTGTTTGTGAACAAATTTTTCATTTTTGGAGGTATGATATTGGGGTATTTTTGTTATTGGGGAATTGAACCCTATTTTTCCCATGTGTTTTGTATTCGACACAAAAGTTCACCTAACTATTTTTTGGGGAAAACCTAACCCACTCATATCTCGTGAGAATATTTTGTTAGCATGGATCTCCCAGCTCACTGGTTTACAAGAATAAAATAAGTAATACCAAATAATAAACTACAGGCTAAGAAAGCCTCACCTTATCCCATTTTGGGCGGGCCTTAACAACCTTGTAGGGCTCCTCTCCGACTATTACAGTCTTGGCCTCCTTCATCCAAGTGTCCCGAGAATGAAGGTTGTAGATGCTGTCACGAGGATACACCGGCTCGCTTCTGATAAACCCAACTGGGGAGACATCGGGTGGATATATTGCCTCAAACTTGAGAAGGTGGCGTTGTAGAGCATACAATGGGTGATTCTTGTACCTGGAAGAATGAGACTGTTAAACCATTCAGGCTTTCAAACACAGTACAATGTCTCTCCCACCCTCCCCCACACACACACACACGTCCTCCTTCACACACTTTCTTCAAATCAAAATCAAATAAACTTTTATTAAAGATATTCATGAGAATTGTTACCCCTCTATCTACAAGTCTGCTGTACTCTTTTACCATCAAATTACTATAACAATTGATGTTGTACCTTAGGTCAGTTAACTTCATATATCTAATATTTTTTTTTTCTCCACTATTAACTACAGTAGTCATGCTCAAGTGACTATGAACTGTACATCAGTTCCTGAGATGTACAACACTTCCACTTCCTTACCATAAGAGAATCAAAATATCAACTACCACAACACACTACTGTACATACTCACTCTCCAATACTTTTTGGTAGTGGCTGCTCTTTAAGGTTAAGGTCCATTTCCTTATCCTCTTCTTTATCCAGCCTAGTTCTCTGTCCCTTGAAAGATCTCAGTACCTTCTCCCACCATTTACTGCAGCACCGTAACTTGAAAAGAACAAAAATTTTGAGCCAGCGAATTACAATGTGGTTCTTGTAAGGACAAACATCAACCCTATGAGAAGACCATCTTATTGATGGGATGTGTTCATGCTGCAGGAGCCTGACTACCACCTTCTCTGAGGGAGTGTGCTGCCACATTGTATAAACCACAAACTAATGTATGAATACTGAGCTTTTGCAATACAAGAAATGTATGGTACAGTAGGATCGGCATATATCGCAAGAGTTAGTCTCTGGAGGCTAATAAATGAGACTAAACTTGACATAAAATGGCACAGTCTAAAGTTAGCAGAATATAAATTGCATTGATGGAATCTCTGCAAGGCAGCAGATAATTTGAATATAGACTTCATATATTTGGCACAAGAGATAAAAATTTTAGTCCTTTGTATTAAAATGTACTAATTATTACTAAAAATTTTGTCTATTGTGAACTATAGATGTTTATATTCAAATTAATCACCATCTTACAAGAATTCCAGCAATGTTAATTATATTCTCTTAAGTCAATTCATTGACATTTTATAAGAGAAAAACGTAAACCCCTTATATGACTGATACGTAAATAAATACCATTAGGTAACCTTGGCCAGCTGGTGCCAGCTGTTATAATACATCACCTCCAGTTCCAGCAAGATTGAATGTGGTTTTAGGCTTAAAGTTTTTATCTCATAAAATGTCAGACTAAAGTTAGCAGAATATAAATAGCATTGCTGGAATCCTAGCAAGAGAGCGAATAATTTGAATATAGACATCATATATTTTGCACAAGAGAAAAAAAATTCAACTCTTATTTTGAGGGAATTTGGGGATTTTTAGGAGTGTCTCTTACTTTCCAGGGTGTTTGGCTTCATGTGAGGTCCCAGGAACATAACCCCACGTAAGTTGAGTTTACTGTAAATAAATTTATCGCTATACTGTATATTGGAAAATTTTTGTAATTTTGGTAGCCGCGATATAAAAAACTCATTATATATAGTCGCTATATATCCCGATCCTACTGTACATTAAAAAAAAGAAAAATAAGTATGAGAGAAGGTATGGATATTTCTCATCTTGAACTCCTCTCACAACACTATACAGTACAGTACAGTATCTGTTGGGTAGTTCACAGTCCTTTCAAAATTATAGACAATTAATAAGAACCATCAGTACTTATGAGTTATATTTTGGGGCATGATTCATCATCAAAGATTTGTGGCCATTTTCCAAGCTTGTGGGATACCCTTAATTACCTTATGGCAGCTCTCCATGCTGCACAGTCTCTCTTATCAGGTTCTTAACTCTAATGTCATTTCTTAACACCTCTCCCCATGTCATTCTTGGCTTTCCTTCCCTCCACATTTAGGCTCATGCACCTTCTGACCCCATTGGTCTCATTCATTCTCTCCACAGGCCCAAACCACCAGTTTGCCTCTATGCAGAACTTTGCCAATACTGTACTCTCAATACCCAGCTGCCCTCTTAGCTCTAAACAGAGCCTCCTGTCTTTCAGTGTCACATTACACATCCACCTTAACATTCTCATTTCAGCTCACTCAAGTCTACTTATGTCATCTCTTTAACTGCCCATGTTTTACTACCATACAACATCACACTTCTCGCACCAGCTGCATACATTCTTCCTTTCACTCGGAGGGAAGGTCCTCATGCCGTCAATAAAGGCAATAATTCCCTAAACTTCCTCCAGCCACTTTTGACTCTTGCAACTCAGCAGCCTCCAGCACCCCCACTGATCATGTCACTCAGGAAACACAACTCATGAATACAGTTCAGGGGCATATCCCTAAAAGCCGAGTTTCTCCAGCCTTACTATGAACACATGGTTACGATACCAGAGTGCAGTACATTATACAGAATACTAAGTCAGCAACACCCTGAAGTCTGTCATCTGTTTCACTGCACCTCCTGTGTACCCACCTTCCACACTTGTTGCACATTACTGAGTTGCTACCAACACCTTTCTTACAAACAGCACATGACCATTTTCCACCACAGGTCCCTCACCCACACCATTTTGTTTTTGCCACATGCCACATTCACTCTCAGGCCCTATGCCTCCATTCCATCCTTTCATTTCTTAAAATTCTCCACTGCCTCTCCAATACCATCTGCTATCAGCACTAAGTCATCAGTATACAACAACTTCCAGAACAGACCAGTCCTAAATTCCTGTGATATTGCTTCCAGCACCATGTTAAACAGAAGGGGGCTTAAGACAAACCCCTGCTGGACCTCTACTTTCATCTCAAAATCCTAAACAGTTTCTCTCTCAGATGTATTTGAAACCATATAATGCCATAACCACTCAAGCAAGACACTCCTTGACCCCTAACTTTCTCATTGGCCACTTTACTCTTTCACCTGGCACACCAATTACTATATACCACACCTTGTTTTCATTAGAGAGCCAACTGGGTACATAACGCTTGCTGACGTCCTTCACTGTCAGGTTGGCGTTATATGCAGTGATGTATGCTGACGTTGCTGGCATACGTGCCTTGGGGGTGGAGAAGTGAATGTAATTATGTGTCAATAACGTAACTTAACAGAGTGTGTACGGGAGAATTATTCATCAAACTGATCATGTCAATCATCCTGAGTTTACATTCAGGCACTTTAAATCTGAATGTTAGTAATGAAGCCAGTTTATACAAAGCAATAATGAAACCTTGCATATAAAAAATGTAAACTGACTTTATTAAAAAATATGTAATTTGTAATCTTTTTTGTACAATTGAACTGACAAAGATATGTTAAAATTTCTTCACAGACTGCATTTTATTGTAGAAATAATGACTTATTTATAGTATCGTGGAGTTACCCATAAAACTCCTGTTGCCTCTTACCCTGATCCACGAACCCTGAGATTAAGACTCGTGAATCCGAAGAATTTATTGGCAGGACGATGCTTTGGGTTCAAAAGTCTGAATCTCAGAGTTTGTGGTTGAAGAGGAAAAGCAACAGAAGTTTTATGGGTGACTGTACATCTTATTATAGCCAGTGTAAATCTGCTCAATGACTTACCCCAATTTCTGCTGTACAGTGAATTTTCCTTCTTGTCACATCAACACACACCCACTTCTCCTCCTCTTCCACGTACACCTCCGCCCATTCCATCAACGGTTCATTTTTTTTTCTCTTGCCCTCTACCTTTCCATCGTTCTCATTTTCCTTCCTCTTATCTGTGCTCCCACTTCCTTCACTACTTTTCCTCTTGTCAGATCTTTGTCTTTGTGTACTCACTGACTGAGGACCTCTCTTCAGCTTCACTGGTGTAAGGTCAAAGTCACTATCATCATCATCATCATCATCACCACCACTTAGGGATTTCCTCTTCTTTATTTTCTTTTCTTTTCCCTTTGAATTCTTTATCTTGGAGCCCCTTTTCCCTTTAACATCCACATCAGAATCTGAAGATAACATTTTCCTACTTAATTTGTCTTTTTCTTCTTTATTATTTTTTTTATTTAATGTACTTTCAGGTGTTTGTGAACAAGAAGGTTCTGAGAATATGTTTGGCTTCTTCTCTGTTTTCTTTGGAGGTTTAATAAGTCTCTCAGCACTTGGTTTCCAACTCATTGGCTGGAGGGACAAGACCAAGCGCACATTCATCCCCAGAGCACGACACATTATAACAAACATAATCACAAACTCTCTGTTGGAGCAAACCTGTTTGGTCTCAAACCTCTTCACTAAGATATCCTTCTGGGAATGACTCCAGTAATCCTCCTCCATATCTTCAGGTTTAACGGCTATTTTCTTTGAAAACCAATTGACAAACTTTTCCAAGTACTTAAGATCCAGCCTCTTGGGAGGGTAAGCATTCTTGTCAGTAATAATGGAGAGGGCAGCAGCCAGGAGAGTGTCAGAGTTTAGTGTCATGTTAACATGTCGACCGTGAGCAAAGAGGCAGAGGAGATGAGCCTTGTGCATGTTCTCGTGAACTTCTTTGATGGATCGATTTACACTCTTCCGAAGGTAGTCTTCAATCTAGAGAATAAAATACATGTACATAGAAAAGTAGTATCAAATACTGTACTGTACAGAAAACTATGCAGGTGATACTGCTCATATCACAAATAGTGAAGAGGCGTTACAAAAAATTATAACCAGATTAGTGGAAAAGAATGAAGAATGTGGTTTAAGACTTAATGCTGTAAAGATGAAAGTAATACCTGTATATTGTTTGCAGTTTGGGAATAAATCCTAAAATAAAAATTATGGAAGGAAACAGGGAACTGAAACAAGTGGAAAATTTTGTGCATTTGAGATGTAACATTAGCTGTGATGGTAGATGTACAGAAGAAATCAAAACAAGAATAGGACAAGCAAAAACAGCATTTAATAATGTAAAAGACCGAATGAAAAGGGTCATTAACTTTAATTTGAGAAAAAGGCTGTTGAAAGGTTTTATATGGCAAGGCCTACTGTATGGGTCAGAAGCATGGACACCTTCAGCAGACACCAGGAAGAGGTTAGATGCCTTTGAAATGTAGTATTATAGGTGAATGTTAAGAATAAGTTACACTGACAGGAAAACAAATGAAGAAGTACAGTAAGACCTCACTTAGCGTCGTCCCGCTTAACGTTGTTTCGGTACTACGTCACTAAACTTTAGAGACCAAAAATTTGTTTAACGTCCAGGAGATTTGGCACAACTTCGGCGCATCACCTTCTCTCGCCTGGTCGCACTACTCTCTCTCGGCTCAGAACGCTACTCTCACTCGCATAATGTCACAGAGTCCCCAAGCGACGCCAAGCCAGTCTCTATTACTTCACATCATTCGTGTGTGCTTAAGTGCTTTTGCTCTCAAACTGTACTCAAACCATTCGATATGGCTTCCAAGTGCCCATCAAGTGCTAGTGTAGTGAAGAGGCAACGTAAGACCATTACTCTTGCTACGAAAATGGATGTATTAACCCGATTTGAAGAAGGGTAACGTGCTGTGGTCATAGCCGCTGTGCTTGGTCTAACCCCTACAACGGTGCGTACTATCCGGACCAACGCTGACAAGATTAAGGTTAGTGCTGGAAGTGGTACTACTCTCAGTGCAACTAAAACAACTTGTAATAGCTCCTGTCTTATAGGCAGAAGTGTTTATATAAACGGGTTAATTATATTAGACTTATATACTCTATCACCCTCTGTAACTTTCCACAAGCTATGAGGTAGCATGTTCAGAGCACGTGTTAAGGTGTGCACATGGGAAGTCACGTCACTTAGTGCTGAGCTAAGGCACTGAGTAGCCGGCTCTCTGGCCACCTTATGCGGGCAGTAGTTTGATATCCTTGACAAGAGGAAGACGTTATTGAGAGCCATCGTGGATGGTTCCGTCTTCCCTCGAGGGAGGACGTATATTACCGTTCTCCCTCGACGGGTATTACAGGCACTTTTACTCAACCCCTCATACCAACAGGACGTATTTTAGAAGAGCTATTTAACATAGCATCTGTCCTCATTTAACACTCTAGCTACAGTGATTAAGTTAAGGTGATATACACTTGGAGCTGTATACAGTATAATATATTTTCTTAATAAATAGAAGAAAGACAGTTGGGTTTCGCCATTAAAGAATAAAAAAAAGAGACATCCAATCACCAACCAATGATCAAAGAAATCAGTTCGTAGGTGGCAGCAAAGTGGCAACGGATAACAAAATTCCGGTTTATATACAGCTAGACCCCGACTTACGACTGCTTCGACTTACGACCGTCGGGACTTACGACCGCCGCAGTTGTGACCATTTTTTATTTTTTCAATTTTTTTTTCCCAAATGACGCACGCAATTTCTATACCGAAACATTTCCAGTTAATGTAGTCTCCATGTATAATTAGAAAATTATGGGGGCCTCATGTGCATTCAGCTGACTACATTAAAGGTAAGTGCTCAGTCACGCTGTATCCATTCCTCATTATTTATTACTTTTACTGTACTGTATTTCATTGTAGATTTTTTATTTAAATTTTTTTTTTATCTATGTCGGACTTACTATGACCATTCGGACTTACGACCTGGATTTGGGTCCCTAACCCCGTCGTAAGTCGGGGTCTAGCTGTATATATACAGTAATACCCCGTTTTACGCGTTTCTACATTTACGCGGTACCCCGCCAAAACCGGAATTCCGGCTTTACGCGGTGCATCTACTCATATACGCGGGAAGCGGCGTGGGCAGGGTGTGCACAAGGTCGCCCAGTCATCAAAACATTACCGAGTTCTTCACCCGCCACCCACCACAGCCAACCCCAGTCAGTGATAGTGAGGATATGGACTTTGAGGGGTTTGACAAAGAGGCCCTGCAAGCCTCTGTGGTGGATAGTGATACAAATGATACAGGTGAGGGCCAATAATCTGCCCTCTGCCTCGGAACCAACCCCCCATCCCCAGGTGCCCAGATCATCTTTTCTACTAATGTAAGTGTTAAAAAACCTAATATTATTGATATTTCTCTTAATTATTAATTGTGTGTGCATACCATCATAAAATTAAGAAGTTATTTTTACTACAACGTACGCATTGTGTCTGAAAAAGTGTTGTTCCATTTACGCGTTTCCCGCTTTACGCGGGCCTCCGTGGGTTCAATTGACCGCGTAAAGCGGGGTTATACTGTACATTCTACAGAACAAGCCATAAATGTTTAAAAAAAAAAAAAATTTGAAGTGTTATATTCTTCCAAAGTGTATTATAATATCCTGTAGTGAGACGTTATATGTCGAGTGATTTTTATTTTGTCATCCAAAGAGATGTACAAGTTTTTTTTCTCAATAACCATTAATGAGTTATTGATAGTTGCTGAATTATGGCAACAATCATGTGAGCTGAAGTGAACATTAGTTTCTGCAAATGATTCGTTCACTGTCATAGGGTGTGGCAGGATGTGACTACAGTTGTTGTGACTACTCATCAATCAACTTCCTGTCAACAAAATTCTTTCGTATGGCGTGAGTAACCCCCAGTTACCAGCAGCCCCCTAGTGATGATACATCTACGACCACGAGGGATGGTCTCAGCATTCTGAGGTATGGTGTGGTGAATGCACTAGTGTACCCAGTGAACTAAGACTCCTTGAGTTCACTGACAGGGAGCAGCAGTTTGCTGTACTCAGGATTTTCGTGGACATTGACCCAGTCACCGACCTTCGCATCAGCTGTGTCTCGTGGGAGTGACACGCGTAAGTCTAAGGGATTGCGGCAACAATTTCACATTTTCAAGAAATTCTAGAAAGGATTGTTCAATCAAGCCTACAAGGAGTTGGTATTTTTAGGTATACACTATACAGATACTCCTCGACTTACGACATACTCGACCTACAACCACCCGGACATACGACCGCCCCAGTCGTAAAAAAAAATAAATAAATAAAATTAAGTATTTTCGAGTCCCAACGTTAGTGATTGCGCTGTGTACTGACCAAATTTTCGTTTGTAATTACCTTTAAAATGGCTAGCAAGCGTAAAAGTGGGCGTTCTCGAGAGCTCTCGTGGTGCTGAGAGGAAAAAGAGACGCCCAGAAGTTTATGTAAATCTACCTAAAGATACAGTTGAAAATTTTTTACATTATTAAAATGTACAACGTACCAAAATTTTTATCTCTTGTGCAAAATATTATGACGTTTATATTCAAATTAATCACTATCTTATAAGAATTCCAGCAATGTAAAGTATAATTTCCCCAGTCACTTCTATGACATTTTTTAAGCAAAAAACAAAAACTCAATCGAAAGGACATAAATAAACAAATAAATACAGTATAGTCTGGATTTACGCGTTTGGTCATTTACGCGGTGCCTTGTCAGAATGAAATGTTTTAATTACGCTGTAAATTTCATAATTTTCGCGGGAAGCAGCGCGGGCAGGGTGCGCACAAGGTCGCCCAGTCATCAAAACATTACCGAGTTCTTCACCCGCCACCCACCACAGCCGCCCAAGTCAGTGATAGTGAGGATATGGACTTTGAGGGGTTTGACAAAGAGGCCCTGCAAGCCTCTGTGGTGGATAGCGATACAATTGATACAAGTGATACAGGTGAGGGCCAACAATTTGCCCTCTGCCTCGGAACCAAACCCCCATCCCCGTGTGCCCAGTCATCTTTTCTACTAACGTAAGTGTTAAAAAACCTAATACAGTAACCGACCACATATGGGGGGAAGGGGCCGACGGATAATCCAAAAGGTCGGTTTATAGTACATAAAGTCTACGGAAATAAAACATACATTTTCAAAATACCTTTCCCTAACCTACCTTATTTAATTCCCTCTATTCATTTTTGTTCATTTGTCATTCATATTTCAATAGAATTTGCTTTAAAACATTAACCACTTTATTAAATAAATATGAACCAGCACAGAAACCGTGAATAAAAAACGGAAAAGTCAAAGAACATATGTCATCACAAAAATTGTGACCAATTCCCAGGTTGCTGATCTGACTTTCTGCCTCATTTACACACAATTGCAGGGTCTCAATTGTTTCTCTTACTATTGACAACACAACATACATACAGGTACCCTACATTGTTTCTCACTCTTGATTTTGTTTTTCATTTTTGCATTTCTTTATGGTTCTTTATTACTATTATTATTATTATCATTATTAATATTCTCACATTATCGCCCCCAAGGCCCCAATGTGGGTCAGTGACCTGTGCCCGGATGGGCTAATCCCCGTAAAAAAAAAAAAAAAAAAAATTGGGGTTCGGGATTGACGGTTAATCCGAAAGTCGGTTAATCGAGGGTCGGTTAATCGAGGTTTTACTGTATTATTGATATTTCTCTTAAATATTAATTGTGTGCGCATACCATCATAAAATTAAGATGTTATTTTTACTACAACGTACGTACTGTGTCGGTAAAAGTATAGTTTGGGTGTCGGCCCAGTCTCTATTTCAATTAATCCCATATGTTCTGTTATTTCGTTTACGCGTTTCTCGTTTTACGCGGACCTCCAAGGGTTCAATTGACCGCGTAAATGCAGACTATACTGTACTTCACTAGACCTTCGGCACCAACTGTCAAACATGTCACTGTCACCTCCCCTTCCTCCCTCCCTTCCCCCCTCTAGGGTTTGGTGGTTTTAGGCTTACAGTTTTTATCTTATATAATATCACAGACTAAAGTTAGAGGAATATAATTTGCCTTGCTGGAATCCTTGCAAGACAGCGAATAATTTGAATATAAACGTCATTATTTTGCACAAGAGATAAAAATTTATCACCTGTAGTGACTTAAGAGTTCTAGTGTATATGTACGAATATATATATGCCTGTACTGTATAGTGATTTAAGGCCGATTTTGAGGAATTTTAAGAGTGCTTCTAACTTTATGCATTTTTTGGCTTTACTTTTTATGTACTTTTTCTGTGACTTGGAACCAATTGTGTTTGTTAATCGAGGGACCACTGTATTATTTTCACATTTTCGACTTACGACCAATTTGACTCACGACCTGGATTTGGGTCCCTAACCCCGTCGTAAGTCGAGGAGCAGCTGTATATATACCCACAGTAAGATTTTCTACAGCATACCATCACACGTTAGTCATCGAGTAGGCTATATTATATTATAGGTGTCTTACTTATTTTAATATATACAGTCTCTCCTCGACTTACGACACATTCGACTTATAACAACCCGGACATACGACCGCCATGGTCGTAAAAAATATTTTTCACATTACGTATTTTCGAGTCCCGAAACGTTTGGTCGTAATGTGACCATGTACGACAGCGTGGGCTGGGCCGCCTCGTGGTGTACAGCATCCATGCCGTACTACGCCGTAGTCCACTCAATTGATGTTTCGCGTTCGTTGCTGTCGTTAGTGATCGCACTGGGTACTGACAAATTTTTCGTTTGTAATTCCCTTTAAAATGGCTGGCAAGGGTAAAAGTGAGAGTTCTCGTGGTGCTGAGAAGAAAAAGAGACAGTTAATTACTTTTGAGATGAAAATTAAAATAATAATGCAATATGAAAATGGAAAAACGGTATCAACCATTTCACGCGACCATGGTTTCTCTCACTCGACGATATCAACAATTTTGAAGGACAAGGAACATATTCGTGAGGTAGTGAAAGGATCAGCACCTATAAAGGGAACAATAACAACGAAAAAAAGACAAGGTCCCATTCATGAGATGGAAGATCAGCTGCTAAAGCAAGAAGCCTTTTCGAAAGACTGAAAGAGCAGGCAGGAGATGAGTGCGACCAAAACTTCACAGCAAGTCATGGGTGGTTCCAAAGGTTTAAGAAATTTTACAGTTTGCACAGTGTAAAGGTGAGTAGAGAGGCAGCAAATGCTGATGTGGGTGCTGCCGAAGCTTTTAAGGAGCTAGATCGTGTCATCGTGGAGTGAAATTATTTGCCCGAGCAAATATTTAATGTGGATGAAACTGGCTTATTCTGGAAACGCATGCCAGAACGGACATACATCCACAAAGAGGCGAAAACCATGCCGGGATTCAAGGCATTCAAGGACCGAATCACACTTCTGTTGGGGCGGAATGTAGCTGGTTTCAAGGTAAAACCCTTCATGATACAGTAGTCCCTCGGTTAACGAAATTTCGGTTAACGAGTTACCTCCCATAAGATTCTTAAATTCGGTTAACGAGTTTCTTACGAGCCGACCTCAACAAGTTTTGGCTTGCACTGGGCGGTCAACCAGCTGTAGTATTAGTCCGCCAATACATTAATCGGTTCTAGGGCTTAAATTCCTTACTATTTTAGTACATATCAAGAAGTTTATACTATTCAATAATTTTAAAAGTTTAATATTAAATTTTTTAGTCATTTTAACAATTATTGAACATAATTGAAGGTGAAGGTAAAGTGACTAGTTTAATGTGCAGCATCCAGCCTCTTAACACAGCAAACAGGCGTTAGTCTCTCTCTGTTTTCACTGGAGGTAACATCTTGCTTGAGACTCTCTTCAACTAAATGCTTTTTTCTGTGTTTCCAAGCAAATTATTGGTCATTTTGAAATTTATTTTACATATTGACAATATATAGCACAGTGCAGTGTTATTTTAAAGAATATATTCTTTATTTACAACAAGTTTAACTTTGAAAAGCACGTGTTGACATTGTTTGAATCCAGCATGGGGCCTAAGAGATCAAGAAAAGCTATTTCAATCCAAACCAAGCAGGAAATCATAAAAAAACATGAACAAGGCATTAGAACAAATGCGCTATGCAAAGAATATGGCATGTCGACATCAACTGTGTCGACAATTCTTGCACAGAAAGACAAATTTAAAGAAGTGAAAGTGAGAGACAAATCTACAAGAGTGTTTAAAAGTAGATCCCTAATTGCAGAAACTGAGAGGTTACTTATCATCTGGATTAGGGAAAAACAGATGAAAGGTGATTCAGTTTCTACTGAATTCATTTGTGAAAGAGCCAGGGAGATTTACGAACATTTAAAGACTGCTCAACCTGGTTCTTCAGGCACAGAATTTGAAGATTTTCGGGCCAGCAAAGGCTGGTTCAAAAAATTTAAGAAAAGAAGTGACATTTTCAGTGTTGTTAGG
Organism: Homarus americanus; assembly: GCF_018991925.1. Lineage (NCBI taxonomy): Eukaryota > Metazoa > Arthropoda > Malacostraca > Decapoda > Nephropidae > Homarus > Homarus americanus. The sequence goes on along the minus strand of NW_024739034.1, from coordinate 3,337 downwards.
CATGGTGAAGCTGCTAGTGCTGATAAGGAAGGGGCAGCAAAGTTTTTAGATGAATTTAAAAAACTGATGGAAGAAGAAAATTATCTTCAACAGCAAGTGTTCAATGTGGATGAAACTGGGCTGTTCTGGAAAAAGATGCCCAAAAGAAAATTCATCACCAAAGAAGTAGCCTCTTTACCTGGGCATAAACCCATGAAAGACCGTCTCACTCTATTGCTTGGTGCCAATGCTTCAGGAGATTTCCGACTGAAGCCTATACTTGTCTACCACTCTGAAAACCCCAGGGTGTTCAAGCAACAGAAAGTGGTAAGAACAAAGCTTGGAGTTTATTGGAAGTCCAACCGTAAGGCATGGGTGACAAGACAGCTCTTTAATGAATGGGCTGTTGATGTGTTTTGCCCTTCTATCAAGAGCTACCTAACCACCAATAAACTCCCTTTAAAGGCTCTTCTCCTCATGGATAATGCTCCTGGTCATGACCCTGACCTTGCCAGAAATTTGGAGTATCAATTTGACTTTGTGAAAGTGTTGTTTTTGCCTCCAAACACTACATCAATCATACAGCCAATGGACCAGAATGTGATCAGCAACTTCAAGAAGTTGTACATGAAGAAAATGTTTAGGAGGTGTCATCAGGCAACTTCCAATGATCCTGAACTAACACTGAAACATTTCTGGAAGACACAATTCAACATCCTGGAGGCTGTAAAATTGATTGTGTCATCATGGCAAGAAGTCTCCACTAGATCCCTCAATTCTTCATGGAAAGCACTGTGGCCATCAGTAGTCCATGATTTTGAGGGATTTGAGGAAGAAACAGAGTTGGACCAGGAGATTGTGTCCATTGGTCAGTCATTGGGCCTTGAAGTGGAGGAGGAGGATGTGGAAGAGCTTGTGATGTCTCATGAGGAGGAACTTACTCCTGATGACTTGAAGCAACTGGATGAGATGTTACAGGTAGAGGCTGACAGTGGTGAGGAGGAAATTGAAAGTGATGACCATATGTCAGCTAAACAGTTGAAAGATGTGATTTACTACTGGGAGAAGTTCAGGGAACTGGCTTCAAAGCACCCAGAAGTGGAAAAAACTGAACTAACTTTGTGTCATGTTGAGGACTCAGTGGTCTCCTTCTTTAAACATAAGTTAATGGTGAGGAGGACAGATGCCCCACAGACCACAATTGACACTTTCTTCAGTAAAAGGCAGAGGGAACAAGATGCTATCCCTCAGCCTTCCACTTCAAGAAGGAGAGAGGATGTTCATGGTGGAGAATCTGTCAGTCCAGAGGTTCCTGACATTTTCATGGAAGGTGACTCACCTTCCAAGAAGCAGTAAAATGCTTCTCCTCCACCTCCACTTCCTTCTCTTCTCCCTTCTCCTCCTCCACCTCCCACTTCAAATGCACATCATCATCATCATCCAGGAGCCTTCTACATACACACCTCAAAGTAAGTGAACTTTTCTACCATTTTTGTTGAATTTAGGCAATTTTCGGTAAGCTGGAACCAATTACCCAAAAACCCATTGAAACAATGGTTTCGGTTAAAGAGCAACCTGCTGGAACGGATTGTGCTCGTTAACCGAGGGACCACTGTATATCATTCAGAGAACCCAAGGGCTTTTAAAAATCTCAGCAAGCACACACTGCCAGTGTTATATCGCAGTAATAAGAAAGCATGGATGACCCTAGCACTGTTTGAGAATTGGTTCCTGAGTTGTTTCATTCCATGAGCCAAGGAGTATTGTCTGCAACAAGAGGTTGCGTTCAAGAATTATTAATTTTTGATAATGCTCCGGGACACCCACCACACCTGGACGACCTGCACTCTGATATTAAGGTAGTCCACCTTCCACCCAACACTACCTCTATCATCCAACCCATGGATCAAGGTGTTATTACTGCTTTTGAAGTGTATTATTTACGTACGACCTTCGCTCAGGCTGTTGCTGCTACTGAAGGTGAGAAAACGCTCAGAGAGTTTTGGAAGGACTAAAACATTTTGCAATGTACAAAGAACATAGCTGCAGCATGGAATGAGGTTACAGGTCAGTGCATGAATGGAATATGGAAGAAGGTCCTGAAAAGATATGTGAACAGTTTCAAAGGATTTAATGAAGATGAAGCAATTTATGAGATTAGTAACAAGATAGTGCAGATGGGTCAACAGATGGAGTTAGAAATTGAGAATGAAGATGTTGAGCAGTTGGTAAAAAGTATAGCAGAAGAGCCAAGTAACGAGGATCTTATTGAACTGGATGCACAGAAAATTGCGAAGAGAGACAAAATGTAGAAGAAGAACCCTGCAGCCCCCAAAAAGTTTTAAGTGAAACAAATGGCAGAGGGATTTCCTACTATTAATAAGGGGATGCAAATGTTTGAAGAAATGGATAAAAATGTTGAGCGTTTTGCAAAAGTTGACAGAATGGTCCAAGATGCATGTGCTTCCTACAGGGAGATTTACAATGAAAAGAAAAGGCAAACTGTGCAGTCTAAATTGGACATATATTTTAAGAAGTCCCCCACTGCTGTCTCCTCACGCCCCACCACTGCTGCCTCTTCACTCCCTAAAGATGATCCAATACCTTCAGCAAGCAAGTATGTTAGCCTGTCTGAAGAAAGCGAAATTGATGACCCACCAAGCCCTGTCTCCTCCTCTGCTTCATCCAATTAAAGTAGTCTCCATGTTTAATTAAAAAATTATTGAGGTAAGTGCACAGTAACACTTTATTCATTTTTCATTATTGATTACTTTTACTGTACTGTATTTCATTTTAGAATTTCCATGTATTATTTTCGCCTTTTTGACTTACGACCAATTCGACTTACGACCTGGTCGTCGGGACGGAACCCAGTCGTAAGTCGAGGAGAGACTGTACAGTGATCCCTCGGTTAACGAGATTTCGGTTAACGAGTTACCTTCCATAAGATTCTTAACTTCGGTTAACGAGCAATCCCTCGATTAACAAGTTTTTACGAGCCGACCTCAACAGTTTTTCGCTTGCATTTGGCGGTCCACCAGCTGTAGTATTAGTCTGCCAATACAGTAATCGGTTCTAGGGCTTAAATTCCTTACTATTTTAGTAAATATCAAGAAGTTTATACTATTCAATAATTTTAAAAGTTTAATATTAAATTTTTTAGTCATTTTAACAATTATTGAACATAATTGAAGTATAGGAAGCTAGTTTTTTGCACGCCATACAGCCTGTCAACACACCATACAGGCGTCAGTCTCTGTCTTTTCAGTGGAGGTAACATCTTGCTTGAGACTTTCTTCAACTAAACGCTTTTTTTCTGTGTTTCCAAGCAAATTATTGGTCAATTTGAAATTTATTT
>NW_024739033.1:0-16755 GCF_018991925.1 Homarus americanus | reverse complement strand
AGTATAAAAAAGTCTCCTGATCGAATATAACATATCCCCTGATCGAGTATAACAAAATTCCCCTGATCGAGTATATAAAAGTCCCCTGATCGACTATAACAAAGGTCACTCATTGAGTATAACAAAGTCCATTGATCAAGTATAACAAAGGCCTCTCATCTAGTATAACAAAGTCCATTGGTCAGGTATAAAAAAGTCCCCTGGTCGAGTATAGCAAGTCCCCTGATCGAATATAACAAAGTCCCCTGGTCGAGTGTAGCAAAGTCCCCTGATCGAGTATAACAAAACCTCCTCATCGAATATAACAAAGTCCCCTCAACGAGTATAACAAAGCCCCCTGCTCGAGTATAAGAAAGTCCCTTGATCGGGTATAAGAAAGTCCCCTGATCGAGTATAACAAAGGTCCCTGATCGAGTCCAAAAAAGGCCCCTAATCGAGTTTAACAAAGTCCACTGATCTAGTATAACAAAGGCCCCTAATCATGTATAAGAAAAGCCCCTCATCGAGTATAACAAAGTCACCTGATCGAGTATAACTAAGCCGCCTAATCGAGGATAACAAAGTCCCCTGGTCGAGTATAACAAAGTCCCCTGTTCGAGTCTAACAAAGTCCCCTTATCGAGTAATACAAAGACCCCTTATCGAGTATAACAAAGTCCGGTGATCGAGTATAACAAAGCCCCGTGGTCGAGTATAACAATGTCCCCTGATCAAGTATAACAAAAGTCCCTTGATCGAGTATAACAAAGTCCCCTGATCGAGCATAAAAAAGTCCCCTGGCCCAGTATAACAAGAATCCCCATATCGAGCATAACAGTCTGATCGATTTATAACTTAAAAGTCCTAATTAGAGAGTATAGCAAAAGGCCTGATCGAGGCGATAAGACAAAGTCCCCTGATCCGAGAGTACATAAAAGAAAGTGCAGATAGGAGTATCAACAAAAGCCCCTGGACGAGTATAACAAAGTCCCTGATCCGATATAACAAAAAGTCCCCTGTTCGAGGTCTAACCAGAGTCCTTGTCGAGTATAACAATTCACCTTATCAAGGTATAACAAAGTCCCCATAACAGGTATAACAAAGATGTCCCTGATCCGAAAGTATAACGAAGAAGGCCCTGGACGGAAATGTAAAATACCTGATCCGAGTATAACAAAGTCCCTTGATCAGAGTATAACAAAAGCCCGTGGTCGAGTATAACAAAGTTTCTTATCGAAGGTATAACAAAAGGCCCTGATTAGTCTCCAACAATCCCCTGATCGAGTATAACATAATTCCCTGATCGAGTATAACAAAGTCCCCTAATCAAGTATAGCAAAGTCCCCTCATCGAGTATAACATATCCCCTGATCGAGTATAACAAAGTCCTCTGGTCGAGTATAACAAAGTCCCCTGATCGAGTATAAAAAAATCCCCTGGTCGAGTATAACAAAGTCCCCTGATCCAGGATAACAAAAGCCCCTCATCGTGTATAACAAAGTCCCCTGATTGAGTATAACAAACTCCCCTGATCGAGTATAACAAAGTCCTCTGGTGGAGTATAACAAAGTCCCCTGATCGAATATAACATATCCCCTGATCGAGTATAACAAAATTCCCCTGATCGAGTATGACAAAGTCCCCTGTTTAATTTTGAAAATGTCCCCTGGGTGAGTATAACAAAGTTCCCTGATCGAGTATAAAAAAGTCCCCTGGTCGAGTATAACAAAGCCCCCTCATCGAGTAAAACAAAGGCCCCTAATCGCGTATAACAAAGTCCAGTGATCGAGTATAACATATCCCCTCATCGAGTATAACAAAGTCCTCTGGTCGAGTATAAAAAAGTCCCCTGATCGACTATAACAAAGGTCACTCATTGAGTATAACAAAGTCCATTGATCAAGTATAACAAAGGCCTCTCATCTAGTATAACAAAGTCCATCGGTCAGGTATAGAAAAGTCCCCTGGTCGAGTATAGCAAGTCCCCTGATCGAATATAACAAAGTCCCCTGGTCGAGTATAGCAATGTCCCCTGCCGAGTATAACAAAACCTCCTCATCGAATATAACAAAGTCCCCTCATCAAGTATAACAAAGCCCCCTGCTCGGGTATAAGAAAGTCCCTTGATCGGGTATAAGAAAGTCCCCTGATCGAGTATAACAAAGGCCCCTGATCGAGTCCAAAAAAGGCCCCTAATCGAGTATAACAAAGTCCACTGATCTAGTATAACAAAGGCCCCTGATCAAGTATAAGAAAAGCCCCTCATCGAGTATAACAAAGTCACCTGATCGAGTATAACTAAGCCGCCTAATCGAGTATAACAAAGTCCCCTGATCGAGTATAACAAAGTCTCCTGGCCCAGCATAACAAAGTCCCCAGATCGAGCATAACAAAGTCCCCTGATCGATAATAACAAAGTCCCTGACTGAGTATAACAAAGTCCCCTAGTCGAGAATAACAAAGTCCCCTGGTCGAGTATAACCATCCCCTGATCAGGTAGCAATCTCCCACATCGAGTATAGCAAAGTCCATTGGTCAAATATAAGAAAGTCCACTGATCGAGTATGACAAAGACCCCTGATTAATTATAAAAAAGTCCCCTTGTCGAGTATAACAAAGTCCCCTCATCGAGTATAATAAAGGTCTCTAATCGAGTAAAACAAAGTCCCCTGATTGAGTAAAACAAAGTCCCCTTATCGAGTATAACAAAGTCCTCTGGTTGAGTATAACAAAGTCCCTGATGGAGTATAAAAAAGTCCCCTGATCGCATATAACAAAGTCCCCTGGTCGAGTATAACAAAGTCCCCTGATCGAGTATAACAAAGGCCCCTCATTGAGTATAACAAAGTCCATTGGTCAGGGTAAAAAAGTCCCTGGTCAGGTATAGCAAAGTCCTCCTGATCCGAGTATAAAGTCCTCTGGTCAGAATAAAAAAAGTCAGTGGAGTAACAAAGTCCTGCTCAAAGGTATAACAGAGTCCCACAGATCGAGTATAAACAAAGGCCCTCATCGAGTATAACAAAGTCCATTGTCCAGATCTTAAAAAGTTCCTGGTCGGTATAACAAAATCTGATCGAGTATAACAAAAGTCCCTGGTCGAGTATAGCAAAGTCCCCTGATCGGTATAACAAGCCTCCTCATCGAGTACCAACAAATTCTGATCGAGTATAACACAGCCCACCTGTTCGAGTATAAGAAAGTCCCCTGATCGAGTATAACAAAGTCCCCTGATCGAGTATAACAAAGGTCCCTAATCGAGTATAACAAAGGCCCCTCATCGAGTATAACAAAGTACCCTGATCGAGTATAACAAAGTCCCCTGTTCAAGTCTAACAAAGTCCTCTTATCGAGTATAACAAATTCCCCTTATCGAGTATAACAATGTCCCTTATCTAGTATAACAAAGTCCGGTGATCGAGTATAACAAAGGCCCCTGGTCGAGTATAACAAAGTCCCCTGATCGAGTATAACAAAAGTCCCTTGATCGAGTATAACAAAGTCCCCTGGTCGAGTATAACAAAGTTTTCTAATCGAGTAAAACAAAGGCCCCTGTTCGAGTATAACAAAGTCATCTGATCGAGTATACCAAAATTCCCCTGATCGAGTATAACAAAGTCCCTTGTGGAGTATAACAAAGTCCCCTGGTCGAGTATAACAAAGTTTTCTAATCGAGTATAACAAAGGCCCCGGGTCGAGTATAACAAAGTCCTCTGATCGAGTATTACAAAGTCCCCTGATCGAGTATAAAAAAGTCCCCTAATCAAGTATAAGAAAGTCCCCTGATCGAGTATAACATATCCCCTGATCGAATATACCAAAGTCCTCTGCTCGAGTACAACAAAGTCCCCTGATCGAGTATAACAAAGTCCCCTAATCAAGTATAACAAAGTCCCCTGATCGAGTATATCATATCCCCTGATCGAATATACCAAAGTCCTCTGCTCGAGTATAACAAAGTCCCCTGATCGAGTATAACAAAGTCCCCTGATCGAGTATAACAAAGTCCCTGATCGAGTATAACAAAATCCCCTGATCGAGTATAACAAAGTCCCCTGATTGAGTAAAACAAAGTCCCCTGATCGAGTACAACAAAGTCCCCTGGTCGAGTATAATAAAGTCCCCTGGTCGAGTATAACAAAGCCCCCTGGACGAGTATAACAAAGTCCCCTGATCGAGTATAACAAAGTCCTCTGGTCGAGTATAACAAAGTCCCCTGATCGAGTATAACAAAGTCCCTGGTGGAGTATAACAAAGTCCCCGGTCGAGTATAAACAAGTTTTCATCGAGTATAACAAAGGCCCCAATGAGAGCAATAAAGTCCTTGATCGTATTACAAAGTCCCTGATCGAGAGCAAAGTCTCAAGGAGTATAACAAAGTCCCCTGATCGAGTATAAAAAAGTCCCCTGATCGCATATAACAAAGTCCCCTGGTCGAGTGTAACAAAGTCCCCAGATCGAGTATAACAAGGGCCCCTGATCGAGTATAACTTATCCCCTGAGCGAATATACCAAAGTCCTCTGCTCGAGTATAACAAAGTCCCCTGATCGAGTTTAACAAAGTCCCCTAATCAAGTATAACAAAGTCCCCTGATCGAGTATAACAAAGTCCCCTGATCGAGTATAAGAAAGTCCCCTGATTGAGTAAAACAAAGTCCCCTGATCGAGTACAACAAAGTCCCCTGGTCGAGTATAACAAAGTCCCCTGGTCGAGTATAACAAAGCCCCCTGGACGAGTTTAACAAAGTCCCCTGATCGAGGATAACAAAGTCCCCTGGTCCAATATAACAAAGACCCTGATCGAGTATAACATATCCCCTCATCGAGTATAACAACGTCTCCTGGCGCAGTATAACTAACTACCCAGATCGATCATAACAAAGTCCCCTGATCGATTATAACAAAGTCCCCTGGTCGAGTATAACAAAGGGCATTCATCGAGTAAGACAAAGTTCCTTGATCGAGTATAACAAAGTCCCCTGATCCTAGTATAACAAAGCCCACTGGACGAGTATAACAAAGACCCCTGAACCGAGTATAACAAAGTCCCCTGGACGAGTATAACAAAGTCCCCTGATCGAGTATAACAAAGTCCCTGATCGAGTATAACAAAGTCCCCTGGTCCAATATAACAAAGACCCTGATCGAGTATAACATATCCCCTCATCGAGTATAACAACGTCTCCTGGCGCAGTATAACTAAGTACCCAGATCGAGCATAACAAAGTCCCGTGATCGATTATAACAAAGTCCCCTGGTCGAGTATAACAAAGGGCCCTCGTCGAGTAAGACAAAGTCCCTTGATCGAGTATAACAAAGTTCCCTGATCCTTGTATAACAAAGCCAACTCGTCGAGTAAGACAAAGACCCCTGAAGCGAGTATAACAAAGTCCCCTGATCGAGTATAACATATCCCCTGATCGAGTATAACAAAGTCCCTGGTGGAGTATAGCAAAGTCCCCTGGTCGAGTATAACAAAGTTTTCTAATCGAGTATAACAAAGGCCCCTGTTCGAGTATAACAAAGTCTCTGATCAAGTATAACAAAGTCCCCTGATCGAGTATAACATATCCCCTGATCGAATATACCAAAGTCCTCTGCTCGAGTATAGCAAAGTCCCCTGGTCAAGTATAACAAAGCCCCCTCATCGAATATAAAAAAGTCCCCTGATCGCATATAACAATGCCCACTGGTCGAGTATAACAAAGTCCCTGATCGAGTATAACAAAGGCCCCTCATTGAGTATAACAAAATCCATTGGTCAGGTATAAGAAAGTCCCCTGGTGGAGTATAACAAAGTCCCCTAATCGAGTATAACAAAGTCATCTGGTCGAGTATAACAAAGTCCCCTGCTCGAGTATAACAAAGTCCCCAGATCGAGTATAACAAAGGACCCTCATCGAGTATAACAAAGTCCATTGGTCAAGTATAAAAATGTCCCCTGGTCGAGTATAGCAAGTCCCCTGATCGAGTATAACAAAGTCCCCTGGTCGAGTATAGCAAAGTCCCCTGATCGAGTATAACAAATCCTCCTCATCGAATATAACAAAGTCCCATCATCGTGTATAACAAAGCCCCCTGCTCGAGTATAAGAAAGTCCCTTGATCGGGTATAAGAAAGTCCCCTGATCGAGTATAACAAAGGCCCCTAATCGAGTATAACAAAGTCCACTGATCTAGTATAACAAAGGCCCCTGATCAAGTATAAGAAAAGCCCCTTATCGAGTATTACAAAGACCCCTTATCGAGTATAACAAAGTCCGGTGATCGAGTATAACAAAGACCCCTGGTCGAGTATAACAATGTCCCCTGATCGAGTATAACAAAGTCCCCTAATCAAGTATAACAAAGTCCCCTGATCGAGTATAACATATCCCCTGATCGAATATACCAAAGTCCTCTGCTCGAGTATAACAAAGTCCCCTGATCGAGTATATAACAAAGTCCCCCTGACCGAGTATAACAAAGTCCCTGATCGAGTATAACAAAGCTCCTGGTCCAATATAACAAAGACCCTGATCGAAAGTATAACATATCCCTCATCGGTATAACAAAGCCCCTGATTGTGTAAAACAGTCCCTGGATCGAGTATACCAAAGTCCCTGGTCGAGTATAACAAAGTCCCTGGTCGAGTATAACAAAGCCCCCACATCGAGTATAACAAAGCCCCTCATCGAGTATAACAAAGTCCCCTGATTGAGTATAACAAAGTCCACTGATCAAGTATAGCAAAGTCCCTGGTTGAGTATAACAAAGTCCCCAGATCGAGTATAAACAGCGCCCTCATCGAGTATAACAAAGTCCCTGATCGAGTATAACAGCCCCCAGGACGAGTAGATAACAAAGTCCTGGATCGAGAATAACAAAGTCCCCATCGAGTATAACAAAGTCCCCTGGTCCAATATAACAAAGACCCTGATCGAGTATAACATATCCCCTCATCGAGTATAACAACGACTCCTGGTGCAGTATAACTAAGTACCCAGATCGAGTATAACAAAGTCCCCTTATCGAGTAAAAAAAAGTCCGGTGACCGAGTATAACAAAGGCCCCTCGTCGAGTATAACAAAGTCCCCTGATCGAGAAAACAAAAGTCCCTTGATCGAATATAACAAAGTCCCCTGATCTAGTATAACAAAGTCCCATGGTCGAGTATAATAAAGTCCCCTGGTCGAGTATCACAAAGCCCCCTCATCGAGTATAACAAAGGCCCCTCATCGAGTATAACAAAGTCCCCTAATTGAGTATAACAAAGTCCCCTGATCGAGTATAGCAAAGTCCTCTGGTTGAGTATAACAAAGACCCCTGATTGAGTATAAAAAAGTCCCCTGATCGCATATAACAAAGTCCCCTGGTCGAGTATAAGAAAGTCACCTAATCGAGTATAACAAAGGCCCCTCATTGAGTATAACAAAGTCCATTGGTCAAGTATAAGAAAGTCCCCTGGTCGAGTATAACAAAGTCCCCAGATCGAGTATAACAAAGTCCTTTGATCGAGTATAACAAAGTACCCTGAAGTCCGAGAATAACAAAGTCCCCTGATCGAGGGATAACAAAGTCCCCCAGATCGAGCATAACAAAGAATCCCCCTGATTTGAAGTATAACAAGTCCCCTGATCGAGTAAAACAAAGTCCTCTGGTTGAGTATAACAAGAACCCCTGATCGAGTATAACAAAGTCCCCTGATCGAGTATAACAAATTCCTCTTATCGAGTATAACAAAGTCCCCTTATCGAGTATAACAAAGTCCCCTGATCGAGTATAACAAAGTCCCCCGATCAGGTAGAAAAAAGTCCCCTGGTCCAGTATAACAAAGTCCCCTGATCGAGTACAGAAAAGTCCCCTAGCCCAGTATAAAAAAGTCCCCATATCGAGCATAACAATGTCCCCTAATCGATTATAACAAAGTCCACTGGTCGAGAATAGCAAAGGGGCCTGATCGAGTAGGACAAAGTCCCCTGATCGAGTATTACGAAGTCCACTGATCGTGTATAAAAAAGCCCCCTAGACGAGTATAACAAAGTCCCCTGATCGAGTATAACAAAGTCCCCTGGTCGAGTATAACAAAGTCCCCTGATCGAGTATAACAATCTCCCACATCAAGTATAGCAAAGTCCATTGGTCAAATATAGGAAAGTCCACTGATCGAGTATGACAAAGACCCCTGATTAATTATAAAAAAGTCCCCTTGTCGAGTATAACAAAGTCCCCTCATCGAGTATAATAAAGGTCTCTAATCGAGTAAAACAAAGTCCCCTGATTGAGTAAAACAAAGTCCCCTTATCGAGTATAACAAAGTCCTCTGGTTGAGTATAACAAAGTCCCTGATGCAGTATAAAAAAGTCCCCTGATCGCATATAACAAAGTCCCCTGGTCGAGTATAACAAAGTCCCCTGATCGAGTATAACAAAGGCCCCTCATTGAGTATAACAAAGTCCATTGGTCAAGTATAAAAAAGTCCCCTGGTCGAGTATAACAAAGTCCTCTGATCGAGTATAACAAAGTCCTCTGGTCGAGAATAAAAAAGTCCCCTGATGGAGTATAACAAAGTCCCCTGCTCGAGTATAACAGAGTCCCCAGATCGAGTATAACAAAGGCCCCTCATCGAGTATAACAAAGTCCATTGGTCAAGTATAAAAAAGTTCCCTGGTCGAGTATAACAAAGTCCCCTGATCGAGTATAACAAAGTCCCCCTGGTCGAGTATAGCAAAGTCCCCTGATCGAGTATAACAAAGCCTCCTCATCGAGTATAACAAAGTCCCCTGATCGAGTATAACACAGCCCACCTGTTCGAGTATAAGAAACGTCCCCTGATCGAGTATAACAAAGTCCCCTGATCGAGTATAACAAAGGTCCCTAATCGAGTATAACAAAGGCCCCTCATCGAGTATAACAAAGTTCCCTGATCGAGTATAACAAAGCCGCCTAATCGAGTATAACAAAATCCCCTGTTCGAGTATAACAAAGTCCCCTGTTCAAGTCTAACAAAGTCCTCTTATCGAGTATAACAAATTCCCCTTATCGTGTATAACAAAGTCCCTTATCTAGTATAACAAAGTCCGGTGATCGAGTATAACAAAGGCCCCTGGTCGAGTATAACAAAGTCCCCTGATCGAGTATAACAAAAGTCCCTTGATCGAGTATAACAAAGTCCCCTGGTCGAGTATAACAAAGTTTTCTAATCGAGTAAAACAAAGGCCCCTGTTCGAGTATAACAAAGTCATCTGATCGAGTATACCAAAATTCCCCTGATCGAGTATAACAAAGTCCCTTGTGGAGTATAACAAAGTCCCCTGGTCGAGTATAACAAAGTTTTCTAATCGAGTATAACAAAGGCCCCGGGTCGAGTATAACAAAGTCCTCTGATCGAGTATTACAAAGTCCCCTGATCGAGTATAAAAAAGTCCCCTAATCAAGTATAAGAAAGTCCCCTGATCGAGTATAACATATCCCCTGATCGAATATACCAAAGTCCTCTGCTCGAGTACAACAAAGTCCCCTGATCGAGTATAACAAAGTCCCCTAATCAAGTATAACAAAGTCCCCTGATCGAGTATATCATATCCCCTGATCGAATATACCAAAGTCCTCTGCTCGAGTATAACAAAGTCCCCTGATCGAGTATAACAAAGTCCCTGATCGAGTATAACAAAGTCCCTGATCGAGTATAACAAAGTCCCCTGATTGAGTAAACAAAGGCCCTGATCGAGTATAAAGTCCCTGGTCGGTATAACAAAGTCCCTGGTCGAGTAAGTGCCAAAGCCCCCTGGACGAGTATAACGAAGTCCCCTGATCGAGTATAACAAAGTCCTCTGGTCGAGTATAACAAAGTCCCCTGATCGAGTATAACGAAGTCCCTGGTGGAGTATAACAAAGTCCCCTGGTCGAGTATAACAAAGTTTTCTAATTGAGTATAACAAAGGCCCCGGGTCGAGTATAACAAAGTCCTCTGATCGTGTATTACAAAGTCCCCTGATCGAGTATAGCAAAGTCCTCTGGTTGAGTATAACAAAGTCCCCTGATCGAGTATAAAAAAGTCCCCTGATCGCATATAACAAAGTCCCCTGGTCGAGTATAACAAAGGCCCCTGATCGAGTATAACTTATCCCCTGATCGAATATACCAAAGTCCTCTGCTCGAGTATAACAAAGTCCCCTGATCGAGTTTAACAAAGTCCCCTAATCAAGTATAACAAAGTCCCCTGATCGAGTACAACAAAGTCCCCTGATCGAGTATAACAAAGTCCCCTAGTTGAGTAAAACAAAGTCCCCTGATCGAGTACAACAAAGTCCCCTGGTCGAGTATAACAAAGTCCCCTGGTCGAGTATAACAAAGCCCCCTGGACGAGTATAACAAAGTCCCCTGATCGAGTATAACAAAGTCCCTGATCGAGTATAACAAAGTCCCCTGGTCCAATATATCAAAGACCCTGATCGAGTATAACATATCCCCTCATCGAGTATAACAACGTCTCCTGGCGCAGTATAATTAACTAACCAGTTCGAGGATAACAAAGTCCCCTGATCGATTATAACAAAGTCCCCTGGTCGAGTATAACAAAGGGCATTCATCGAGTAAGACAAAGTCCCTTGATCGAGTATAACAAAGTCCCCTGATCCTAGTATAACAAAGCCCACTGGACGAGTATAACAAAGACCCCTAAACCGAGTATAACAAAGTCCCCTGGACGAGTATAACAAAGTCCCCTGATCGAGTATAACAAAGTCCCTGATCGAGTATAACAAAGTCCCCTGGTCCAATATAACAAAGACCCTGATCGAGTATAACATATCCCCTCATCGAGTATAACAACGTCTCCTGGCGCAGTATAACTAAGTACCCAGATCGAGCATAACAAAGTCCCCTGATCGATTATAACAAAGTCCCCTGGTCGAGTATAACAAAGGGCCCTCGTCGAGTAAGACAAAGTCCCTTGATCGAGTATAACAAGGTTCCCTGATCCTTGTATAACAAAGCCCACTGGACGAATATAACAAAGACCCCTGAAGCGAGTATAACAAAGTCCCCTGATCGAGTATAACATATCCCCTAATCGAGTATAACAAAGTCCCTGGTGGAGTATAGCAAAGTCCCCTGGTCAAGTATAACAAAGCCCCCTCATCGAGTATAATAAAGGCCCCTAATCGAGTATAACAAAGTCCCCTGATTGAGTATAACAAAGTGCCCTGATCGAGTATAACAAAGTCCCCTAATCAAGTAAAACAAAGTCCCCTGGTCGAGTATAATAAAGCCCCCTCATCGAATATAAAAAAGTCCCCTGATCGCATATAACAATGCCCACTGGTCGAGTATAACAAAGTCCCTGATCGAGTATAACAAAGGCCCCTCATTGAGTATAACAAAATCCATTGGTCAGGTATAAGAAAGTCCCCTGGTCGAGTATAACAAAGTCCCCTAATCGAGTATAACAAAGTCCTCTGGTCGAGTATATAAAAGTCCCCTAATGGAGTATAACAAAGTCCCCTGCTCGAGTATAACAAAGTCCCCAGATCGAGTATAACAAAGGACCCTCATCGAGTATAACAAAGTCCATTGGTCAAGTATAAAAAAGTCCCCTGGTCGAGTATAGCAAGTCCCCTGATCGAGTATAACAAAGTCCCCTGGTCGAGTATAGCAAAGTCCCCTGATCGAGTATAACAAATCCTCCTCATCGAATATAACAAAGTCCCATCATCGAGTATAACAAAGCCCCCTGCTCGAGTATAAGAAAGTCCCTTGATCGGGTATAAGAAAGTCCCCTGATCGAGTATAACAAAGGCCCCTGATCGAGTCCAAAAAAGGCCCCTAATCGAGTATAACAAAGTCCACTGATCTAGTATAACAAAGGCCCCTGATCAAGTATAAGAAAAGCCCCTTATCGAGTATTACAAAGACCCCTTATCGAGTATAACAAAGTCCGGTGATCGAGTATAACAAAGGCCCCTGGTCGAGTATAACAATGTCCCCTGATCGAGTATAACAAAGTCCCCTAATCAAGTATAACAAAGTCCCCTGATCGAGTATAACATATCCCCTGATCGAATATACCAAAGTCCTCTGCTCGAGTATAACAAAGTCCCCTGATCAAGTATAACAAAGTCCCCTGATCGAGTATAACAAAGCCCCCTGGACGAGTATAACAAAGTCCCCTGATCGAGTATAACAAAGTCCCTGATCGAGTATAACAAAGTCTCCTGGTCCAATATAACAAAGACCCTGATCGAGTATAACATATCCCCTCATCGAGTATAACAAAGCCCCCTGATTGTGTAAAACAAAGTCCCCTGATCGAGTATAACAAAGTCCCCTGGTCGAGTATAACAAAGTCCCCTGGTCGAGTATAACAAAGCCCCCACATCGAGTATAACAAAGCCCCCTCATCGAGTATAACAAAGTCCCCTGATTGAGTATAACAAAGTCCACTGATCGAGTATAGCAAAGTCCTCTGGTTGAGTATAACAAAGTACCCAGATCGAGTATAACAAAGGCCCCTCATCGAGTATAACAAAGTCCATTGGTATAGTATAACAAAGACCCCAGAACCGAGTATAACAAAGTCCCCTGGACGAGTATAACAAAGTCCCCTGATCGAGTATAACAAAGTCCCTGATCGAGTATAACAAAGTCCCCTGGTCCAAAATATAACAAAGACCCTGATCGAGTATAACATATCCCCTCATCGAGTATAACAACGACTCCTGGCGCAGTATAACTAAGTACCCAGATCGAGTATAACAAAGTCCCCTTATCGAGTATAACAAAGTACGGTGACTGAGTATAACAAAGGCCCCTCGTCGAGTATAACAAAGTCCCCTGATCGAGAAAACAAAAGTCCCTTGATCGAATATAACAAAGTCCCCTGATCTAGTATAAAAAAGTCCCCTGGTCGAGTATAACAAAGTCCCCTGGTCGAGTATCACAAAGCCCCCTCATCGAGTATAACAAAGGCCCCTCATCGAGTATAACAAAGTCCCCTGATTGAGTATAACAAAGTCCCCTCATCGAGTATAGCAAAGTCCTCTGGTTGAGTATAACAAAGACCCCTGATTGAGTATAAAAAAGTCCCCTGATCGCATATAACAAAGTCCCCTGGTCGAGTATAAGAAAGTCACCTAATCGAGTATAACAAAGGCCCCTCATTGAGTATAACAAAGTCCATTGGTCAAGTATAAGAAAGTCCCCTGGTCGAGTATAACAAAGTCCCCAGATCGAGTATAACAAAGTCCCTATATCGAGTATAACAAAGTACCCTGGTCGAGAATAACAAAGTCCTGATGCGAGGATAACAAAAGTCCCCAGATCGAGAGCATAACAAGTCCCCTGATTGGGTATAACAAAGTCCCTGATCAGGTATAACAAAAGTCCTCTGGTTGAGTATAACAAAGTCCCCTGATCCGGAGTATATAACAGGAGATCCTCTGGTTGGAGTATATAAAGTCCCCTGATCGAGCATAACAAAAGTCCCTGATTGGAGTATAACAAAAGTCCCTGATCGAGAGTATAACAAAGTCCCCTGATCCGAGTATAACTTAAAGTCCCCTGATCAGCGAGTATAACAAAGTCCTCTGGTTGAGTATAACAAAAGTCCCCTGATTAGGTATAACAAATTCTCCTGATTGGGTATAACAAGAATCCCTGATCGAGTATAACAAAGTCCCCTGATCGAGTATAACAAAGTCCCCTGATCGAGTATCACAAAGTCCTCTGGTTGAGAATAACAAAGTCCCCTGATTGAGTATAACAAAGTCCCGTGATCGAGTATAACAAAGTCCCCTAATCGAGTATAACAAAGTCCCCTGATTGAGTATAACAAAGTCCCCTAATCGAGTAATACAAAGTCCTCTGGTTGAGTATAACAAAGTCCCCTGATCGAGCATAACAAAGTCCCGTGATTGAGTATAACAAAGTCCCCTGATCGAGTATAACAAAGTCCCCTGATCGAGTATAACAAAGTCTCCTGATCGAGTATAACAAAGTCCTCTGGTTGAGTATAACAAAGTCCCCTGATCGACTATAACATATCCCCTGATCGAGTATAACAAAATTCCCCGGATCGAGTATGACAAAGTCCCCTGTTTAATTTTGAAAAAGTCCCCTGGTTGAGTATAACAAAGTTCCCTAATCAAGTATAAAAAAGACCCCTGGTCGAATATAACAAAGCCCCCTCATCGAGTAAAACAACGGCCCCTAATCGAGTATAACAAAGTCCAGTGATCGAGTATAACATATCCCCTGATCGAGTATAACAAAGTCCTCTGGTCGAGTATAAAAAAGTCCCTGATCGAGTATAACGAAGGTCCCTCATTGAGTATAACAAAGTCCATTGATCAAGTATAACAAAGGCCTCTCATCTAGTATAACAAAGTCCATTGGTCAGGTATAAAAAGTCCCCTGGTCGAGTATAGCAAAGTCCCCTGGTCGAGTATAGCAAAGTCCCCTGATCGAGTATAACAAATCCTCCTCATCAAATATAACAAAGGCCCATCATCGAGTATAACAAAGCCCCCTGCTCGAGTATAAGAAAGTCCCTTGATCGGGTATAAGAAAGTCCCCTGATCGAGTATAACAAAGGCCTCTAATCGAGTCAAAAAAGGCCCCTAATCGAGTATAACAAAGTCCACTGATCTAGTATAACAAAGGCCCTGATCAAGTATAAGAAAAGCCCCTCATCGAGTATAACAAAGTCCCCTGGTCGAGTATAACAAAGTCCTTGATCGAGTATAACAAAGTCCCCTGGTCCAATATAACAAAGACCCTGATCGAGTATAACAAAGTCCCCTGGTCGAGTATAACAAATTCCCCTGGTCGAGTATAACAAAGCCCCCTCATCGAGTATAACAAAGCCCCCTCATCGAGTATAACAAAGTCCCCTGATTGAGTATATCAAAGTCCACTGATCGAGTATAAAAAGGTCCCCTGATCGCATATAACAAAGTCCCCTGGTCGAGTATAACAAAGGCCCCAGGGCAAGTATAACAAAGTCCCCTGATCGAGTATAACAAAGTCCCTGATCGAGTATAACAAAGTCCCCTGGTCCAATATAACAAAGACCCTGATCGAGTATAACATATCCCCTCATCGAGTATAACAACATCTCCTGGCGCAGTATAACAAAGTCCGCAGATCGAGCATAACAAAGTCCCCTGATCGATTATAACAAAGTCCCCTGGTCGAGAATAACAAAGGGCCCTCATCGAGTAAGACAAAGTCCCTTGATCGAGTATAACAAAGTCCCCTGATCCTAGTATAACAAAGCTCACTGGACGAGTATAACAAAGACCCCTGAACCGAGTATAACAAAGTCCCCTGGACGAGAATAACAAAGTCCCCTGATCGAGTATAACAAAGTCCCTGATCGAGTATAACAAGGTCCCCTGGTCCAATATAACAAAGACCCTGATCGAGTATAACATATCCCCTCATCGAGTATAACAACTTCTCCTGGCGCAGTATAACTAAGTACCCAGATCGAGCATAACAAAGTCCCCTGATCGATTATAACAAAGTCCCCTGGTCGAGTATAACAAAGGGCCCTCATCGAGTAAGACAAAGTCCCCTGATCGAGTATAACATATCCTCTGATCGAGTATAACAAAGTCCCTGGTGGAGTATAGCAAAGTCCCCTGATCGAGTATAATAAAGTCCCCTAATCAAGTATAACAAGGTCCCCTGATCGAGTATAACATATCCCCTGATCGAATATACCAAAGTCCTATGCTCGAGTATAGCAAAGTCCCCTGGTCGAGTATAACAAAGCCCCCTCATCGAGTATAATAAAGGCCCCTATTCGAGTATAACAAAGTCCCCTGATTGAGTATAACAAAGACCCCTGATCGAGTATAACAAAGTCCCCTAATCAAGTATAACAAAGTCCCTTGGTCGAGTATAACAAAGCCCCCTCATCGAATATAAAAAAGTCCCCTGATCGCATATAACAAAGTCCACTGGTCGAGTATAACAAAGTCCCCTGATCGAGTATAACAAAGGCCCCTCATTGGGTATAACAAAATCCATTAGTCAAGTATAAGAAAGTCCCCTGGTCGAGTATAACAAAGTCCCCTAATCGAGTATAACAAAGTCCTCTGGTCGAGTATAAAAAAGTCCCCTGATGGAGTATAACAAAGTCCCCTGCTCGAGTATAACAAAGTCCCCAGACCGAGTATAACAAAGGACCCTCATCGAGTATAACAAAGTCCATTAGTCAAGTATAACAAAGTCCTCTGATCTAGTATAACAAAGGCCCCAGATCGAGTATAACAAAGGTCTCTCATCGAGTATAACAAAGTCCCCTCATCGAGTATAACAAAACCGCCTAATCGAGTATAACAAAGTCTCCTTGTCGAGTATAACAAAGTCCCCTGTTCGAGTCTAACAAAGTCCCCTTATCGCGTATAACAAATTCCCCTTATCGAGTATAACAAAGTCCCCTTATCGAGTATAACAAAGTCCGGTGATCGAGTATAACAAAGGCCCCTCGTCGAGTATAACAAAGTCCCCTGATCGAGAAAACAAAAGTCCCTTGACCGAATATTACAAAGTCCCCTGATCGAGTATAACAAAGTCCCCTGGTCGAGTATAACAAAGTCCCGTGGTCGAGTATCACAAAGCCCCCTCATCGAGTATA
This sequence comes from Homarus americanus, assembly GCF_018991925.1. Taxonomy (NCBI): domain Eukaryota; kingdom Metazoa; phylum Arthropoda; class Malacostraca; order Decapoda; family Nephropidae; genus Homarus; species Homarus americanus. The sequence continues at coordinate 157 of NW_024739033.1, read as the reverse complement.
ACAAAGGCCCCTCATCGAGTATAACAAAGTCCCCGGATTGAGTATAACAAAGTCCCCTGATCGAGTATAGCAAAGTCCTCTGGTTGAGTATAACAAAGACCCCTGATCGAGTATAAAAAAGTCCCCTGATCGCATATAACAAAGTCCCCTGGTCGAG
>NW_024739032.1:0-10588 GCF_018991925.1 Homarus americanus | reverse complement strand
ATTACATCCACCACACTCACCTCTCCCTATCTTCCTTCCTCCTCCCTCCTCACCCTCTCCCTATCTTCTCCCTCTCACCTCTCTCCTATCCCTCCTCCCTCTCCTCTATCTTCCTCCCTCTCACCCTCTCTCCCTATCTTCCCCTCCCTCCCCTCCCACCCTCCACCTCTCTCTTCCTTCTTCCTCCCCTCACCCTCTCCCTCTTCCTCCCTCCACTCTCTCCTATCCTCCTTCTTCCCTCCCCTCCTCTCCTCCTATCTTCCTCCCTCTCACCCTCTCTCCCTATCCCCTCCTCACCTCTCCCTATCTTCCTTCTCCCTCCCTCCCCTCTCCCCTTCTTCCCCTCCCTCTCACCTCTCTCCCTATCCTCCTTCTTCCTCCCTCCTCCACCCTCTCCCATCTTCCTCCTCTCACCCTCTCTCCCTATCCTCCTTCCTCCTCCCTCCCTCACCTCTCCCTATCCCCTCCCTCTCACCTCTCTCCCTACTTCCTCCTCACCCTCCCCTATCCTCCCTGGTCAGGTATTACCCTGGTCATCCACCATCTTGGTCCAAGTTGATGGACTTGGGCTGGCCTCCACCTCACACTCAGGGTGACGTTGGTGCCGGGCGGTGCTCCCACTAGCTGGTTGGGATTCTGATGGTGGGTGAACTGTGGGGAGTGAGAGGTGAGTGGGTGGACTGTGGGAGTGAGAGTGTTAGTGGGTGGACTGTGGAGAGTGGGGAGGTGTTAGTGGGGTGGACTGTGGGAGTAGGAGAGGTGTTGGTGGGTGGACTGTGGGAGGTGAAGTGGTGGTGGTGGACTGTGGGGTGGAGGTGAAGGTGGGTGGACTGTGGGAGGGGGGTGTTAGTGGGTGGACTGTGGGGGTGAGGAGGTGTTGGTGGGTGGACTGTGGGAGAGTGGGGTGGGTGGACTGTGGGAGAGTGGGGTGGTGGGTGTGGACTGTGGGAGAGTGAGAGGAGGTGTGGGTGGACTGTGGGAGAGTGTTGGTGGGTGGACTGTGGGGAGAGAGAGTGTTGAGTGGGTGGACTGTGGAGGTGAGAGTGGTGGTGGACTGTGAGAGTGAGGTGTGAGTGGTGGACTGTGGAGTGGGAGGTGTTGGTGGGTGGACTGTGGGAGTGAGAGGTGTTAGTGGGTGGACTGGGGAAGTGAGAGGTGTTAGTGGGTGGACTGTGGGGAAGTGAGAGGTGTGGTGGGTGGACTGTGGGAGAGTGAGGTGTTGGTGGGTGGACTGTGGAGTGAGAGGTGTGTGGAGTGGGTGGACTGTGGGGATGGGGTGGGTTGGGGTGGGAGGTGTTAGTGGGTGGACTGTGGAGGTGGGGGGTTGGTGGACTGTGGGAGAGGGTGTGATGGGTGGACTGTGGGAGAGTGAGAGGTGTTGGTGGGTGGACTGTGGGGAGAGTGAGGGTGTTGGTGGGTGGACTGTGGGAGAGTGAGAGGGGTGTGGGTGGGTGTGCTGTGGGAGAGTGAGAGGTGTGGTGGGTGTACAATATGAACCTTTTATTCCAAACAATAATTTAACTCATCTAACAGTTAAAATTATATTACTGACGAAGGTGTACAGGTATACTGACGAAGGTGTACAGGTATACTGACGAGGTGTACAGGTATACTGACGGAGGTGTACAGATTACTGACGGAGGTGTACAGGTATACTGACGGAGGTGTACAGGCATACTGACGGAGGTGTACAGATATCTGACTGGTGGGTATACTGACGGAGGTGTACAGGTATATGACGAGGTGTACAGGTATACTGACGGAGGTGCAGGTATACTGACGGAGGTGTACAGGTATATACTGACGAAGGTGTACAGGTATACTGACGAAGGTGTACAGGTATAGCACGACGGAGGTGTACAGGTATACTGACGGAGGTGTACAGGTATACTGACGGAGGTGTACAGGTATACTGACGAGGTGCACAGGTATACTGACGGAGGTGTACAGGTATACTGACGAAGGTGCACAGGTATACTGACGAAGGTGTACAGGTATACTGACGAGGTGTATGCAGTTATGCTGACGGAGGTGTACAGGTATACTGACGAGGTGCAGGTATACTGACGGAGGTGTACAGGTATACTGACGAGGTGTACAGGTATACTGACGGGAGTGTGCAGGTATACTGACGGAGGTGTACAGGTATACTGACGGAGGTGTGGGTATACTGACGAGAGGTGTACAGGTATACTGAGGGAGGTGTGCAGGTATAGTGACGGAGGTGCACATGTATACTGACGAAGGTGTACAGGTATACTGGAGGTGCACAGGTATACTGACGAGGTGTACAGGTATACTGACGGTGTGGTATCTGACGGATGGGTATACTGAGGAGGTGTACAGGTATATGACGAAGGTGTACAGGTATACTGACGAGTGTACAGGTATACTGACAGGTGTGCAAGATATACTGACGGAGGTGTACAGGTATACTGACGGAGGTGTACATGTATACTGACGGAGGTGTACAGGTACTGACGGAGGTGTACAGGTATACTGACAGTGTACAGGTATACTGATGGAGTGTACGGTATACTGACGGAGGTGTACAGGTATACTGACGAAGGTGTACAGAGAGGTAGGCGTATGGGTTATTGGGTTATCAATGTTAATGTAGGTGCTTGGTATTCACCTGCATTGGCAATTAAGGTACACCTATGCATAGTAATTAAGTCACCTGTATATACTTATTTAGTTGCATCTGTGCATACTAATTAAATTAAACCTGTGCATACAAATTAAATTACACTTGTGCATGCTAATTAATTGCATCTGTGCATATTAATTAAGTTATACCCGAGGGACTTACTTAAGCTACATATATTAAAATGAATAAAATCGGACCTAACTGTTCATAGCCAGAGACAAGTGAACCTAACGTAGTCTAACCTAACCTGACTTAATTCAATTCACACCTGGGATGACTAATCACACGTGTCAAAGTTAATTAACATACACACACACACACACACACCCTACAGCTTCACTGAATCACACCTGCGTATCTAAATGAACTCACACCTGTCTAGCTTAATTAACTCACACCTGGGTAGATTTATGAATCTTTACTCCTGCATGGATTAAGCTACACCTGCTTGGACTAACTACAGGTATACTCACAGTGCACCTGGACACCATGCGCTTGCTGACGGCAGGTGGGATGTCATTAGAGGCAATACACAAGTAGGCGCCCATGTCGTCGCGCTACCTTCTCTAACACCATCTCCGGACCGTCCCATGTCAACACTGTGGGGTAATAGTAGTAGTAGTAGTAGTAGTAAAGTGGTAAAAAGTAGTAGTAAGAAATACGTGAAACCAAAAGATATTAATATTTATAAGTTTAACTGTAAGTAATCTATTATCAACAAGCATCATCGACTGTACTTAAAAATAAAGCGAATAATTTGTTCGGCAGGTAACGATTACTTTCGGCCGAGAGATGCTGACCTGTGGTTGGCCGGGGGGGACTCACCTTCGTTTGGGTTGGCCAGGACGGAGCACTATGTTACGGCTGTCCTCCTGCCGCCACTCGACGCGGGGTTCTGGGAATCCGTGGGCACGACACACCAACTTGACGGTGCTGCCTCTGGAGTCATCACGTCTCCGGAGGTCTCGTCAGCGATGATGTCCGGCGGATGACGACGTTCAAGTGACCCTGCAGGAAGACACGTCAGGGGTGTTAGAGAGAGTTGGAACACGATATTAACTCGGTGAGGGACGCCTAAAGAGCACGTGACACAAACATACGTCAATATGCCACGACTGTATTCTGATCATCTGTTAGTGTGTGGGTAGTGTTATGGGCTCTATACCTGTAAAGTGTACCTGTGTTGTGTACCTGTGCGTGTACCTGGGTTGTACCCGTGTGTGTACCTGTGTATGTAACCTGTATAGGCAATTGTACAGTACCTCTGTCTGTGTGTGAGTCAAGGTCAAGCAAACGGGCAGGTTAAAGTGATCTCTATCTGTGCTGCTTAGGGTACAACTGCCTGACTGGCCGGCCTGAGCCTGACTGGCCGGCCTGAGCTGACTGGCGGCCCCTGAGCTGACTGGCGGCTGAGCCTGACTGGCGGCCTGAGCCCTGACTGGTCGGCTGAGCCTGACTGGCCGGGCTGAGCCTGACTGGTCGGCTGAGCCTGACTGGTCGGCTGAGCTGACTGGCGGCCTGAGCCTGACTGGCCGGCCCTGAGCCTGACTGGTCGGCCTGAGCCTGACTGGCCGCCCTGAGCTGGCTGGCCGGCCTGAGCCTGACTGGCCGGGCCCCTGAGCCCTGACCTGGTGGGCCCCTGAGCCCTGGACTGGTCGGCCCCTGAGCCTGACTGGCCGGCCCCTGGAGCCTGACTGGCCGGGCCCCTGAGCCCTGACTGGCCGGCCCTGAGCCTGACTGGCCGGCCCCTGAGCCCTGACTGGCCGGCCCCTGAGCCTGCTGACTGGCCGGCCCCTGAGCCCTGGACTGGCCGGCCCCTGAGCCCTGACTGGCCGGCCCCTGAGCCCTGACTGGCCGGCCCCTGAGCCCTGACTGGTCGGCCCCTGAGCCACCCCACCTCAACTGACACCATGTAAACAACAACTCCCAACAACCAGTAATTGACGGACACAAATAACACATAAAAGTGAACACACAGTACAGAATATAATGACTCCCTACCTACAGTACAATGTGAACACACAGTACAGAATATAATGACTCTACCAGTACAAATGAACACACAGTACAGAATATAATGACTCCTACCTACAGTACAATGTGAACACACAGTACAGAATATAATGACTCTCACCTAAGTACAATGTGAACACACAGTACAGAATATAATGACTCACCTAAGTACAATGTGAACACACAGTACAGAATATAATGACTCCTACCTACGTGCAAGAACACACAGTACAGAATATAATGACTCCTACCTACAGTACAATGTGAACACACAGTACAGAAATAATGACTCCTACCTACAGTACAATGTGAACACACAGTACAGAATATAATACTTACCTACAGTACAATGTGAACACACAGTACAGAATATAATGACTCCCTACCTACAGTACAATGTGAACACACAGTACAGAATATAATGACTCTTACCACAGTACAATGTGAACACACAGTACAGAATATAATGACTCACTACAGTACAATGTGAACACACAGTACAGAATATAAGACTTCACTCTACAGTAAATGAACACGTGAATATAATGACTCTTTTAATGACTCTACAGTACAATGTGAACACACAGTACAGAATATAATGACTCCCTACCTACAGTACAATGTGAACACAGCAGAATATAAGACTTACAGTACAATGAACACACAGACAGAATATAATGACTTACACAGTACAATGAACACAGTACAGAATATAATGACTCTACCTACAGTACAATGAACACACAGTACAGAATATAATGACTCACCTACAGTACAATGTGAACACACAGTACAGAATATAATGACTTCACCTACAGTACAATGTGAACACACAGTACAGAATATAATGACTTCTACCCACAGCACAATGAACACACAGTACAGAATATAACATTCCTACCTACAGTACAATGTGAACACACAGTACAGAATATAATGACTCCTACCTACAGTACAATGAACACACAGTACAGAATATAATGACTCACCTACAGTACAATGTGAACACACAGCAGAATATAATGACTCTACCCAGTACAATGTGAACACACAGTACAGAATATAGTTACTCTACCTACAGTACAATGTGAACACACAGTACAGAATATAGTGACTCTACCTATAGTACAATGTAACACACAGTACAGAATATAATGACTCCTACCTACAGTACAATGTGAACACACAGTACAGAATATAATGACTCCTACCTACAGTACAATGTGAACACACAGTACAGAATATAATGACTCCACCTACAGTACAATGTGAACACACAGTACAGAATATAATGACTCCTACCTACAGTACAATGTGAACACACAGTACAGAATATAATGACTCCTACAGTACAATGTGAACACAGTACAGAATATAGTGACTCTACCTACAGTACAATGTGAACACACAGTACAGAATATAATGACTCCTACCTACAGTACAATGTGAACACACAGTACAGAATATAATGACTTCCTACCTACAGTACAATGTGAACACACAGTACAGAATATAATGACTCTACCTACAGTACAATGTGAACACACAGTACAGAATATAATGACTCCTGCAATTAATGTGAACACAGTACAGAGATATAATGACTCCTACCTACAGTACAATGTGAACACACAGTACAGAATATAGTGACTCCTACCTACAGTACAATGTGAACACACAGTACAGAATATAATGACTCTATACAGTACAATGTGAACACACAGTACAGAATATAATGACTACCTACAGTACAATGTGAACACACAGTACAGAATATAATGACTCCTACCTACAGTACAATGTGAACACACAGTACAGAATATAATGACTCTACCTACAGTACAATGTGAATATAGTAGTACAATACATTATACTGTCACATGTGTACCTGTGTGTATCAGTACCCGTATCTCTTTGTGCACCAATACACGCACTGTACATACAATTAATTACACATGTTACCTCAACCTGTATAGTGTATGTGTACCTACATCTATGTACCATGTGTACTTGTATACTGTGTGACCTGTACTACCTGTGTGTGTGTACGTGTGTCCTGTACTACCTGTCATGTGTGTACATGTGTGCCTGTACTACCTGTGTATTGTGTGTACGTGTGTACCTGTACTACCTGTGTGTGTGTGCACGTGTGTACCTGTACTACTGTGTGTGTGTGTGGTGTGCCTGTACTACCTGTGTGTGTGTGCACGTGTGTACCTGTACTACCTGTGTATTGTGTGTACGTGTGTACCTGTACTACCTGTGTGTGTGTGTACGTGTGTACCTGTACTACCTGTGTGTGTGTGTACGTGTGCACCTGTACTACCTGTGTATTGTGTGTACGTGTGCCTGTACTACCTGTGTGTGTGTGTACGTGTGTACCTGTACTACCTGTGTGTGTGTGTGCACGTGTGTGTACCTGTACTACCTGTGTTTTGTGTGTACGTGTGTACCTGTACTACCTGTGTGTGTGTGCACGTGTGTGCCTGTCTACCTGTGTGTGTGTGTACGTGTGTACCTGTACTACCTGTGTGTGTGTGTACGTGTGTGCCTGTACTACCTGTGTATTGTGTGTACGTGTGCACCTGTACTACCTGTGTATTGTGTGTACGTGGCCTGTACTGTGTGTGTGTGTGTGTGCCTGTACTACCTGTGTGTTGTGTGCACGTGTGTACCTGTACTACCTGTATTGTGTGTACGTGTGCACCTGTACTACCTGTGTATTGTGTGTACGTGTGCCTGTACTACCTGTGTGTGTGCACGTGTACCTGTACTACCTATGTATTATGTGTCGTGTGCACCTGTACTACCTGTGTATTGTGTGTGCATGTGCCTGTACTACCTGTGTGTGTGTGTACGTGTGTCTGTACTACCTGTGTGTGTGTGTACGTGTGTACCTGTACTACCTGTGTGTGTGTGTGTTCCTGTACCTGTGTGTGTGTGTGCACGTGTGTACCTGTACTACCTGTGTGTGTGTGTACGTGTGTACCTGTACTACCTGTGTGTGTGTGTACGTGTGTACCTGTACTACCTGTGTGTGTGTGCACGTGTGTACCTGTACTACCTGTGTGTGTGTGTACGTGTGTGCCTGTACTACCTGTGTGTGTGTGTACGTGTGTACCTGTACTACCTGTGTGTGTGTGCACCTGTACTACCTGTGTGTGTGTGTACGTGTGCACCTGTACTACCTGTGTATTGTGTGTACGTGTGTACCTGTACTACCTGTGTGTGTGTGTACGTGTGTACCTGTACTACCTGTGTATTGTGTGCACGTGTGTGCCTGTACTACCTGTGTATTGTGTGTACGTGTGTACCTGTACTACCTGTGTGTGTGTGTACGTGTGTACCTGTACTACCTGTGTGTGTGTGCACGTGTGTACCTGTACTACCTGTGTATTGTGTACGTGTGTACCTGTACTACCTGTGTGTGTGTGTACGTGTGTACCTGTACTACCTGTGTGTGTGTGCACGTGTGTACCTGTACTACCTGTGTATTGTGTGTACGTGTGTACCTGTACTACCTGTGTATTGTGTGTACGTGTGTACCTGTACTACCTGTGTGTGTGTGCACGTGTGTACCTGTACTACCTGTGTATTGTGTGCACGTGTGTACCTGTACTACCTGTGTATTGTGTGTACGTGTGTACCTGTACTACCTGTGTGTGTGTGCACGTGTGTACCTGTACTACCTGTGTGTGTGTGTGCACGTGTGTACCTGTACTACCTGTGTGTGTGTGTACGTGTGTGCCTGTACTACCTGTGTGTGTGCACGTGTGTACCTGTACTACCTGTGTGTTGTGTACGTGTGCCTGTACTCCTGTGTATTGTGTGTGTGTGCACCTGTACTACCTGTGTGTTGTGTGCAGTGTGTACCTGTACTACCTGTGTGTGTGGTGTACGTGTGTACCTGTACTACCTGTGTATTGTGTGTACGTGTGTACCTGTACTACCTTGTGTGCACGTGTACTTACTACCTGTGTATTGTGTGTACGTGTGTACCTGTACTACCTGTGTGTGTGTGTACGTGTGTACCTGTACTACCTGTGTATTGTGTGTGCGTGTGTACCTGTACTACCTGTGTATGTGTGCACGTGTGTACCTGTACTACCTGTGTGTGTGTACGTGTGTACCTGTACTACCTGTGTGTGTGTGCACGTGTGTGACCTGTACTACCTGTGTATTGTGTGCACGTGTGTGCCTGTACTACCTGTGTATTGTGTACGTGTGCACCCTGTACTACCTGTGTGTGTGTGTACGTGTGTACCTGTACTACCTGTGTGTGTACGTGTGTCACTACCTGTGTGTGTGCGTGTCCTGTATTGTGTGTGTGTACGTGTACCTGTACTACCTGTGTATTGTGTGTACGTGTGTGCCACCTGTGTATTGTGTGTACGTGTGTACCTGTACTACCTGTGTATTGTGTACGTGTGTACCTGTACTACCTGTGTATTGTGTGTGCGTGTGCACCTGTACTACCTGTGTGTTGTGTGTGTGTGCCTGTACTACCTGTGTGTGTGTGTGCGTGTGTGCCTGTACTACCTGTGTATTGTGTGTACGTGTGTACCTGTACTACCTGTGTGTGTGTGTACGTGTGTACCTGTACTACCTGTGTGTGTGTGTGCAGTGTGCACCTGTACTACCTGTGTGTGTGTGTACGTGTGTACCTGTACTACCTGTGTATTGTGTGTACGTGTGCCTGTACTACCTGTGTGTGTGTGTGACGTGGTACCTGTACTACCTGTGTGTTGTGTGTACGTGTGTACCTGTACTACCTGTGTGTGTGTGCGTGTGCCTGTACTACCTGTGTATTGTGTGTACGTGTGCACCTGTACTACCTGTGTGTGCACGTGTGTACCTGTACTACCTGTGTGTGTGTGTGTACGTGTGTACCTGTACTACCTGTGTGTGTGTGTACGTGTGTACCTGTACTACCTGTGTATTGTGTGTACGTGTGTACCTGTACTACCTGTGTATTGTGTGTACGTGTGTACCTGTACCGTATTCGTGTTAATTGATAACAATGAATTTAAATATGTCTGTTTTTTAAAGCTGGACTCGAAAAGGGATGTACTAACATGATGCTTCACTAGCACTGACCTGGTTCTTCACTAGTACTAACATGATGCTTCACTAGCACTGACCTGGTTCTTCACTAGTACTAACATGATGCTTCACTAGCACTGACCTGGTGCTTCACTAGTACTAACATGATGCTTCACTAGCACTGACTGGTTCTTCATTAGTACTAACATGATGCTACTAGCACTGACCTGGTTCTTCACTAGTACTAACATGATGCTTTAGCACTGACCTGGTTCTTCACTAGTACTAACATGATGCTTCACTAGCACTGACCTGGTGCTTCACTAGTACTAACATGATGCTTCATAGCACTGACCTGGTTCTTCATTAGTACTAACATGATGCTTCACTAGCACTGGACCGGTGCTTCACTAGTACTAACATGATGCTTCACTAGCACTGACCTGGTGCTTCACTAGTACTAACATGATGCTTCACTAGCACTGACCTGGTGCTTCACTAGTACTAACATGATGATTCGAACTGACCTGGTGCTTCACTCGTACTAACATGATGCTTCACTACCACTGACCTCGTGCTTACTAGCACTGACGGTTCACTAGTACTAACATGATGCTTCACTAGCACTGACCTGGTTCTTCACTAGTACTAACATGATGCTTCACTAGCACTGACCTGGTGCTTCACTAGTACTAACATGATGCTTCACTAGTACTAACATGATGATTCACTATCACTGACCTCGTGCTTCACTAGCACTGACCTGGTGCTTCACTAGCACTGACCTGGTGCTTCACTAGCACTGACCTGGTGCTTCACTAGTACTAACATGATGATTCACTAGAAGTGGTGCTTCACTATAGCACAGCAATACGTAACTGG
>NW_024739031.1:0-8433 GCF_018991925.1 Homarus americanus | reverse complement strand
TCCTCTGACACTCCCTAGTACACCTCTGACACTCTCAGGTACACCTCAGACACTCCCTGGTACACCTCCGATATTCCCAGGTACACCTCTGACACTCCCAGGTACAACTCTGACACTCCTATGTATTCCTCTGACACTCCCTGGTACACATCTGCCACTCCCATGTACACCTCAGACACTCCCCCTTACACCTCTGACTCTCCCAGGTACACCTCTTTTACTCCCTGGTTTTCCCCTGACACTCCCAGGCACACCTCAGACACTCCCAGGTACACCTCTGGCACTCCCAGGTACACTTCTGACACTCCCACGTACACCTCATACACACCTAGGTACACCTCTCACACTCCCAGGTACTCCTGTGACCTCCCTGGGGTACTTCTCCAACCTCCCAGGTACACCTCTGACACTCCCAGGTACTCCCTTGACACTCCCAGGTACTCCACTGACATTCCCTGGTACACCTCTGACACTCCCAGGTATACCGCTCAAACTGCCAGGTACACCTCCGACACTCCCAGGTACACCTTCGACACTCCCAGGTGCACTTCTCACATTCCCAGGTACACCTCTCACACTCCCAGCTACACCTCTGACACTCCCAGGTACACCTCTGACACTCCAAGGCACACCTCTGACACTCCCAGGTACACCTCTGACACTCCCAGGTACACATCAATAATCAGGCCTCCTGTGACACTCCCAGGTACACCTCCGACACTCCCAGGTACACTTCTCACACTCCTAGGTACACCTCTGACACTCCCAGGTACATCTCTGACACTCCCAGGTACACCTCTGACACTGCCAGGTACACCTCTGACAATCCCAGGTACTCCTGTGTCACTCCCAGTTACACCTCCGACACTCCCAGGTACACCTCTGACACTCCCAGGTACACCTTCGATATTCCCAGGTACACCTCCGATATTCCAAGGTACACCTCCGATACTCCCAGGTACACCTTTGAGACTCCCAGGTACTTCACTGACACTCCCTGGTATTCCTCTGACATTCCCAGGTAGACCTCTGACACTCCCAGGAACATCGCTGATATTCCCAGGTACACCTCTGACACTCCCAGGTCCGCCTCCGACACTCCCAGGTACAACTCCGACACTCCCAGGTAAACCTCCGATACTCCTAGGTACACCTCTGACACTCCCAGGTACACCTCTGACACCCCTAGGTATTCCTCTGACACTCCCTGGTACACCACTGACACTCCCTGGTACACCTCAAACACTCCCCGGTACACCTCTTTCACTCGCTGGTTCTCCCCTAACACTCCCAGGTACACCTGAGACACTCCCAGGTACACCTCAGATACTCCCAGGTACACCTATGACACTCCCTGGTACACCTCAGCCACTTCTAGGTACACCTCTCACACTCGCATATACACCTCAGACACTCCCAGGTACTCCTCAGACACTCCCAGACACACCTCTGACACTCCCAGGTACACCGCTGACACTGCCAGGTACACCACTGACACTCCATGTACACCGTCGACACTCCGAGGTACACCTCTGACACTCCCATGTACTCCACTGACACTCCCTGGTACACACCCCTGACACTCCCAGGTACACCTCAGACACTCCCAGGTACACCTCAGACACTCCTAGGTACACCTCTCACACTATTAGGTACACCTCTCACACTCCCAGGGTCTCCTGTGACACTCCCTGGTAATTCTCTGACACTCCCTGGTACACCTCAGACACTTCTAGGTACACCTCTCACACTCGCAGGTACACCTCAGACACTACGAGGTACTCAACAGACACTCCCAGGTACACCTCAGACACTCCCAGATACACCTCTGACACTCCTAGGTACATCTAAGACACTCCCAGGTACACCTCCGACACTCCCAGGTACACCTCTGACACTCCCAGGTACTCCACTGACACTCCTAGGTACTGCTCTGTCACTCCCTGATACACCTCTAACACTCCCAGGTACACCGGTGACACTCCCATGTACACCGCTGACACTGGCAGGTACACTTCAAACACTGCCAGGTACACCTCCGACTCTCCCAGGTACACCTCAGACACTCGCTGGTACACCCATTGACACTCCCAGGTACACCTCTAACACTCCCAGGTACACCTCTGACACTTCCAGGTACACCTCAGACACTCCCAGGTACACCCCTGACATTCCCAGGTACACCCCAGACACTCCCATGTACACTTCTCACACTATTAGGTACACCTCTCACACTCCCAGGTTCTCCTGTGACACTCCCTGGTAATTCTCTGACACTCCCTGGTACACCTCAGACACTTCTAGGTACACCTCTCACACTCGCAGGTACACCTCTCACACTCCCAGGTACTCCTGTGACACTCCCTGGTACTTCTCTGACACTCCTAGGTACACCTAAGACACTCCCAGGTACACCTCAGACACTCCCAGGTACACCTCAGACACTCCCAGGCAAACCTCTGACACTCCCAGGTACACCGCTGACACTGCCAGTTACACATCTGACACTCCATGTACACCTCCGACACTCTAGGTATTTCTCTGACACTCCCTGGTACACTCTGGCTCCCAGGTACACCTCCAGACACTCCCCTTACACACCTCTGACTCTCCCAGGTGCATCTCTTTCCTCCCTGGTTCTCCCCTGACACTCCCAAGTACCTCAGACACTCCCAGGTACACCTGAGACATTCCAGGTACACCTCCTGACACTCCCAGGTACACCTCAGACACTCCCAGGTAAACCTCCAATACTCCTAGGTACACGTCTGACACTCCCAGGTACACCTCTGACACTCCTAGGTATTCCTCTGACACTCCCTAGTACACCTCTGACACTCCAAGGTACACCTCAGACACTCCCTGGTACACCTCTGACACTCCCAGGTACACCTCTTTCACTCCCTGGTTTTCCCCTGACACTCTCAGGTACACCTCAGACACTCTCAGGTAAACCTCAGACACTCCTAGGTACTCCTCTCACACTATTAGGTACACCTCTCACACTCCCAGGTTCTCCTGTGACACTCCCTGGAAATTCTTTGACACTCCAGGGTACAGCTCAGACACTCCCAAGTACACCTCTGACATTCCCAGACACACCTCTGACACTCCCAGGTACACCGCTGACACTGCCAGGTACACCTCTGACACTCCATGTACACCTCCGACACTCCCAGGTAAACCTTTGACACTTTCAGGTACTCCACTGACACTCCCTGGTACACTCCTGACACTCCCAGGTACACCTCTGACATTCCAAGGTACACCTCTGACACTCGCAGGTATACCTCCGACTCTCCCAGGTACACCTCTAACACTCACAGGTACACCTCTGATACTCCCAGGTACACCTCTGACACTCCCAGGTACACCTCTGACACTCCGAGGTACTCCTCTGTCACTCCCTGATACACCTTTAAGACTCCCAGGTACACGTCAGACACTTCTAGGTACACCTCTCACACTCGCAGGTACACCTCAGACACTCCCAGGTAAACCTCTTTCACTCCCTGGTTCTCCCCTAACACTCCCAGGTACACCTCAGACACTCCCAGGTACACCTCAGACTCTCCCAGGTACACCGCTGACACTCCCAGGTACACCTTCGATATTCCCAGTTACACGTCCGATATTCCAAGGTACACCTCAGACACTCCCAGGTACACCTCTTTCACTCCCTGGTTCTCCCCTAACACTCCCACGTACACCTCTGACACTCCTAGGTATTCCTCTGACACTCCCTGGTACACCTCTGACACTCCCAGGTACACCTCAAACACTCCCCGGTACACCTCAGACACTCCCAGGTACACCTCTTTCACTCCCTGGTTCTCCCCTAACACTCCCAGGTACACCTCCGACACTCCCAGGTACACCTCAGATACTCCCAGGTACACCGATGACACTCCCTGGTACACCTCAGACACTTCTAGGTACACCTCTCACACTCGCAGGTACACCTCAGACACTAACAGGTATTCCTCAGACACTCCCAGGTACACCTAAGACACTCCCAGGCACACCTCTGACACTCCCAGGTACACCGCTGACACTGCCAGGTACACCACTCACACTCCATGTACACAGCCGACACTCCCAGGTACACCTCTGACACTCCCATGTACTCCACTGACACTCCCTGGTACACACCCCTGACACTCCCAGGTACACCTCAGACACTCCCAGGTACACCTCAGACACTCCTAGGCACACCTCTCACACTATTAGGTACACCTCTCACACTCCCAGGGTCTCCTGTGACACTCCCTGGTAAATCTCTGACACTCCCGGGTACAGCTCAGACACTCCCAGGTACAGCTCAGACACTCCCAGGTACACCTCTGACATTCTCAGACACACCTCTGAAGGCCTCCCAGGTACACCGGTGACACTGCCAGGTACAACCTCTGACACTCATGTACACATCCGACACCCCCCAGGTACACCTCTTTCCTCCCAGGTACTCCACTGACCTCCCTGGTACACACCCCTGACCTCCCAGGTACACCTCTGACACTCCAAGGTGCACCTCTGACTTGCTCACCCAGGTACACCACCGACACTCCCAGGTACACCTCCTAACACTCAGGAACACCTCTGACACTCCCAGGTACACCTCAGACACTCCCAGGTACACCTCTGACACTCCCAGGTACACCTCTGACACTCCCTGGTACACCTCAGACACTTCTAGGTACACCTCTCACATTCACGGGTACACCTCTGACACTCCTAGGTACTCCTTTGTCACTACCTGATACACCTCTAACACTCCCAGGTACACCTCTGACACTCCTAGGTATTCCTCTGACACTCCCTGGTACACTCTGACACTCCCAGGTACACCTGAGACACTCCCCCTTACACCTCTGACTCTCCCAGGTACATCTCTTTCCTCCTGGTTCTCCCTGACACTCCCAGGTACACCTCAGACACTCCCAGGTACACGTCAGACACTCCCAGGTACACCTCCTGACACTCCCAGGTACCTCAGACACTCCTCGGTACACCTCTGACACTCCCAGGTACACCTCCGATACTCCCAGGTACACCTCCGATCTTCCCAAGTACACCTCTGACACTCCCAGGTACTCCTCTGACACTCCATGTGCACCTCCGACACTCCCAAGTACAACTCCGACACTCCCAGGTAAACCTCCGATACTCCTAGGTGCACCTCTGACACTCCCAAGTACACCTCTGACATTCCATGTACACCTCCGACACTCCCAGGTACACCTCTGACACTCCCAGGTACTCCACTAACACTCCCTGGTACACCCTTGACACTCCTAGGTACACCTCTGACCCTCCCAGGTACACCTCTGACACTTCCAGCCCTGACACTCCCAGGTACACCTCAGACACTCCCAGGTACACCCCAGACACTCCCAGGTACACTTCTCACACTCCCAGGTACACCTCCGACACTCCCAGGTACACCTCTGACACTCCCTGGTACACCTCCGATATTCCCAGGTACACCTCCGATATTCCCAAGTACACCTCCGATACTCCCAGGTACACCTTTGAGACTCCCAGGTACTTCACTGACACTCCCTGGTATACCTATGATATTCCCAGGTACACCTCTGACACTCCCAGGTCCGCCTCCGACACTCCCAGGTCCGCCTTCGACACTCCCAGGTACAATTCCGACACTCCAAGGTAAACCTCCGATACTCCTAGGTACACCTCTGACACTCCCAGGTACACCTCTGATACTCCTAGGTATTCCTCTGACACTCCCTGGTACCCCCCTAACACTCCCAGGTACACCTCTGACACTCCCAGGTACACCGCAGACACTCCCAGGTACACCGCAGATACTCCCAGGTACACCTCAGACACTCCCAGGTACACCTCTGGGAGTGTCAGGGGTGTAAGGGGGAGTGTCTGAGGTGTACCTGGGAGTGTCAGAGGTGTACCTGGGAGTGTTAGGGGTGTACCAGGGAGTGTCAGAGAAATACCTAGGAGTGTCAGAGGTGTACCTGGGAGTGTGAGAGGTGTACCTGGGAGTGTGAGAGGTGTACCTAGGTGTGTATGAGGTGTACCTGGGAGTGTCAGAAGTGTACCTGGGAGTATCTGAGGTGTACCTGGGAGTGTCTGAGGTGTATTAGGGAGTGACAGAGGAAAACCTAGGAGTGTCAGAGGTGTACCTGGGAGTGTCAGAGGTGTACCTGGGAGTATCGGAGGTGTACCTGGGAGGCTGGGGAGGTACCTGGGAGTGTCAGAGATGTACCTTGGATTGTCAGAGGCACCTGGGTGTGTTGGACGTACTGGAAGTGTCAGAGGTGTACCAGGAATGTCAGTGAGTACCTGGAGTGTCAGAGGTGTACCAGGGAGTGTCAGAGGAATACCTGGGAGTGTCAGTGGTGTACCTGGGAGTGTCAGAGGTGTACCTAGGCGTATCGGAGGTTTACCTGGGAGTGTCGGAGTTGTACCTGGGAGTCTCAGAGGTGTACCTGGGAGCGTGAGAAGTGTACCTGGGAGTATCGGAGGTGTACCAGGGAGTGTCGGAGGTGTACCTCGGAGTGTCAAAGGTGTACTTCGGAGTGTCAGAGGTGTACTTGGGAGTGTCAGCGGTGTACCTGGGAGTGTCAGAGAAGTACCTGGGAGTGTCATAGGAGTACCTGGGAGTGTCAGAGGTGTACCTGGGAGTGTGAGAGGTGTACCTAGGTGTGTATGAGGTGTACCTGGGAGGTCAGAAGTGTACCTGGGAGTGTCTTGAGGTGTACCTGGGAGTGTCTGAGGTGTAATAGGGAGGACAGAGGAGAACCTAGGAGGCATTGTGGGGAGGTGTACCTGGTGTGTCAGAGGTGTACCTGGGAGTATCGGGGAGGTGTACCTGGGAGTGTCAGAGGTGGCCTGGGAGGTCAGGAGGTGTACATAGGGAGTGTCAGAGATGTACCTGGAATGTCAGAGGTATCTGGAGCAAGGGACGTACCTGGGAGTGTCAGAGGTGTACCAGGGAATGTCAGTGGAGGCACCTGGGAGTGTCAGGAGGTGTACCTGGGAGGTCAGAGGTGCCTGAGCAAGTCAGGAGGCACCTGGGAGGCTGGGAGGTACCTGGGAGTGTCGGGAGGTGTACCTGCGAATGTCAGAAGTGTACCTGGGAGTGTCTGGGGGGTATCTGGGAGTGTCTGGGGCTTTACCTGGGGAGTGTCTGAGGTGTACCTGGGATTGTCAGAGGTGTCTCGGGAGTGTCAGGAGGTGGCACCTGGGAGTGTCAGAGGTGTACCTGGGAGTTTCGGAGGTCTACATGGAGTGTCAGAGGTGTACCTGGCAGTGTCAGCGGTGTACCTTGAAGTGTCAGAGGTGTACCTGCGAATGTCAGAGGTGTACCTGCTAGTTTCTGAGGTGTACCTGGGAGTGTCTGAGGTGAACCCGGGAGTGTCAGAGAAGTACCAGGGAGTGTCACAGGAGAACCTGGGAGTGTGAGAGGTGTACCTGAGAGTGTGAGAGGTGTACCTAGGAGTGTCTGAGGTGTACCTGGGAGTGAAAGAGTTGTACCTGGGAGTGTCTGAGGTGTTCCTGGGAGTGTCTGACGTGTACCTGGGAGTGTCATAGGTGTACCAGGGAGTGTCAGAGGAATACCTAGGAGTGTCAGAGGTGTACCTAGGAGTTTCAGAGGTGTACCTAGGAGTATCGGAGGTTTACCTGGGAATGTTGGATTTGTACCTGGGAGTGTCAGAGGTGTACTTTGGAGTATCGGAGGTGTCCCTGGGAGCGTACCAAACCTAAAACTGAGTATTTTTCGTGAAAAGAAGTAAAACTAACTAAAATTCACTTAACCTAACCTAACCTAACCTAGTCTAACCTAACCTAACCTAACCTAACCCAACCTAACCTAACCTAACCTCACCTAACCTAACCTAACCAAACCTAACCTAACATAACCTAACCTAACCTCTAACACTGAAAATCAGTGTTTTGAAAAGAAATTAAGCGTTTTCCGTGAAAAGAAGATAAAAATAAGTAAAATACATTGGTTTTTATCTAAAACTGAGTGTTTTTCGTTAAAATAAGTAAAACTAACTAAAATTCACCTAACCTAACCTATCCTCACCTAACCTAAACTAAGCTAACCTAACCTAACCCAACCTAACCCAACCTAACCCAACCCAACCCAACCTAACCTAAGCTAACCTAACCTAACCAAACCTAACGTAACCGAACCTAACCTAATCTAACCTAACCTAACCTAACCTAACCTCTAACACTGAATATCAGTGTTTTGAAAAGAAATTAAGCGTTTTCCGTGAAAAGAAGATAAAAATAAGTAAAATACATTGGTTTTCATCTAAAACCGAGTTTTTTTCGTGAAAAATAGTAAAACTAACTAAAATGCACCTAACCTAACCTAACCTAACCTAACCCAACCCATCCCGACCCAACCCAACCTATCCTAACCTAACCTAACCTAACCTA
>NW_024739030.1:0-14738 GCF_018991925.1 Homarus americanus | reverse complement strand
CTGTCACAATTATAAGATCGTGGGTTTGAATCCTAGTGGGGTGAGGTGTTGATTATATGTAGAAGTCCGCGTGCTTTATTGGGCTAATGAAATATATATGGACCCTCGTGTTTTGAAGCCGCATTTGGTAAAACGTTGCTCTGATCACCCAAGCGGCACAGGTGGTCCCCATTAGAGGTTCACGGCGCCATAAGCTCGTTGAACAGGCTTTGTGTGAAATATAGCAGAGTCTAGGACTGCTTTTATTGTCCTGGTTGCCCAGAGGTAGCGTTCCCCGGTCACACCTTATAAGATCTGGGTTTAAAACTCTGGTGGGGTGTGGGGAGGTGTTGATTATATGTAGAAGTCCGCGTGCTTTATTGGGCTAATGAAATATATATGGATTCTCCTGTTTCGAAGCCGCATTAGGTAACACGTTGCTCTGATCACATAAGTGGCACGGGTGGTCCCCATTAGAAGTTCACGACGCCATAAGCTCGTTGAACAGGCTTTGTGTGAAATATAGCAGAGTCTAGGACTGCGTTTATTGTCCTGGTTGCCCAGAGGTAGCGTTCCCCGTTCACAATTATAAGATCGTGGCTTCAAATCCTAGTGGGGTGAGGCGTTGATTATATGTAGAAGTCTGCGTGCTTTATTGGGCTAATGAAATATATATGGATCCTTGGGTTTCGAAGCCGCATTTGGTTAAACGTTGCTCTGATCACCTAAGCGGCACGGGTAGTCCCCTATAGTGGTTCACAGCGTCATAAGCTCGTTGAACAGTCTTTGTGTGAAATATAGTAGAGTCTAGGATTGCTTTTATTGTCCTGGTGGCCCAGAGGTAGCGTCCCCCGGTCACAATTATAAGAACGTGGCTTCAAATCCTGGTGGGGTGAGACGTTGATTATATGTAGAATTCTGCGTGCTTTATTGGGCTAATGAAATATATATGGATCCTCGGGTTTCGAAGCCGCATTTGGTTAAACGTTGCTCTGATCACCTACGCGGCACGGGTGGTCCCCTATAGTGGTTCACGGCGCCATAAGCTCGTTGAACAGGCACTGCTTTTATTGTCCTGGTGGCCCAGAGGTAGCGTTCCCCGGTCACAATTATAAGATCTTGGGTTTAAATCCTGGTGGGGTGAGGTGTTGATTAAAAATGTAGAAGTCCGCGTTTTATTGGGCCACGAAATATATAATATTCTCCTGTTTCGAAGCTGCATTTGGTAAAACGTTGTCGGATCACCTAAGTGGCACGGGTGGTCCCTTATTAGAGGTTCACGACGCTATAAGCTCGTTGAACAGGCTTTTGTGTGAAATATAGCAGAGTCTAGGACTGCTTTTTATTGTCCTGGTGGCTCAGAGGTATGCCCCGTCGCCAATTAGTGGACGGGCTTCAAATCCTGGGTTTTGCGAGGCGCTGATTATATGTAGAAGTCTGCGTATGTTATTGGGCTAATGAAATATATATGGATCCTCGGGTTTTGAAGCCGCATTTGGGTAAACGTTGCTCTGATCACCTAAGCGGCACGGGTGGTCCCCTATAGTGGTTCACGGCGCCATAAGCTCGTTGAACAGGCTTTGTGTGAGATATAGCAGAGTCTAGGACTGCTTTTATTGTCCTAGTGGCCAAGAGGTAGCATTCCCCGTCACAATTTTAAGATCGTTGGTTGAAATCCTGGTGGGGTGAGGTGTTGATTATATGTAGAAGTTCGCGTGCTTTATTGGGCTAATGAAATATATATGGATCCTCCTCTTTCGAAGCCGCATTTGGTAAAACGTTGTTATGATCACCTAAGCGGCACGGGTGGTCCCCATTAGATGTTCACGGTGCCATAAGCCCGTTGAACAGGCTTTGTGTGAAATATAGCAGAGTCTAGGACTGCTTTTATTGTCCTGGTGGCCCAGAGGTAGCGTTCCCCGGTCACAATTAGAAGATCATGGGTTCGATTCCTGGTGGTGTGAGGTGTTGATTATATGTAGAAGCCGCGTGTTTATTGGGGAATGAAATATATATGGATCCTCGTGTTTTGAAGCCGCATTTGGTAAAACGTTGCTCTGATCACCTAAGCAGCACGGGTGGTCCCTATTAGAGGTTCACGGCACCATAAGCTCGTTGAACAGGATTTGTGTGAAATATAGCAGAGTGTAGGACTGCTTTATTATTGTCCTGGTGGCCCAGAGGTACCGTTCCCCGGTCACAATTATAAGATCGTGGGTTCAAATCCTGGTGGGGTGAGGTGTCGATTATATAAAAGGAAGTCCAATGTTTTATTAAATAATGAAATATATATGGATCCTCGTGTTTCCAAGCCGGATTTGGTAAAAACGCTGCTCTGATCAATATAAGCGCACGGTGGTCCCCATGAGGTTCACTGCCTTATGCTCTCAAGGAATGTATTTGTGTGAAATATAGTAGAGTCTAGGACTGCTTTTATTGTCCTAGTGGCCCAGAGGTAGCATACCCCGGTCACAATTATAATATCGTGGGTTTGAATCCTGGTGGGGTGAGGTGTTGATTATATGTAGAAGTCCGAGTGCTTTATTGGGCTAATGAAATATATTTGGATCCTCGTGTTTCGAAGCCGCATTTTGTAAAACGTTGCTCTGATCACCTAAGCGGCACGGGTGGTCCCCATTAGAGGTTCACGGCGCCATAAGCTCGTTGAACAGGCATTGTGTGAAATATAGTAGAGTCTAGGACTGCTTTTATTGTCCTAGTGGCCCAGAGGTAGCGTTCCCCGGTCACAATTATAAGATCTTGGGTTTAAATCCTGGTGGGGTGAGGTGTTGATTATATGTAGAAGTCCGCGTGCTTTATTGGGCTAATGAAATATATATGGATTCTCCTGTTTCGAAGCCGCATTTGGCAAAACGTTGCTCTGTTCACCTAAGTGGCACGGGTGGTCCCCATTAGAGGTTCACGACGCCATAAGCTCGTTGAACAGGCTTTGTGTGAAATATAGCAGAGTCTAGGACTGCTTTTATTGTCCTAGTGGCCCAGAGGTAGCGTTCCCAGGTCACAATTATAAGATCGTTGGTTGAAATCCTGGTGGGGTGAGGTGTTGATTATATGTAGAAGTTCGCGTGCTTTATTGGGCTAATGAAATAAATATGGATCCTCCTCTTTCGAAGCCGCATTTGGTAAAACGTTGTTATGATCATCTAAGCGGCACGGGTGGTCCCCTATAGTGGTTCACGGCGCCATAAGTTCGTTTAACGGGCTTTGTGTGAAATATAGTAGAGTCTAGGACTGCATTTATTGTCCTGGTGGCCCAGAGGTAGCATACCCCGGTCACAATTATAAGATTGTGGGTTTGAATCCTGGTGGGGTAAAGATTATATAGTCCTGTTACTTTATTGGGCTAATGAAATATATATGGATCCTCGTGTTTCCAAGCCGGATTTGGTAAAACGTTGCTCTGATCACATAAGCGGCACGGGTGGACCCATTAGAGGTTCACTGCACCATAAGCTCGTTGAAAAGGATTTGTGTGAAATATAGCAGAGTCTAGGACTGCGTTTAGTGTCCTGGTGGCCCAGAGGTAGCATACCCCGGTCACAATTATAAGATCGTGGGTTTGAATCCTAGTGGGGTGAGGTGTTGATTATATGTAGAAGTCCGCGTGCTTTATTGGGCTAATGAAATATATATGGACCCTCGTGTTTTGAAGCCGTATTTGGTAAAACGTTGCTCTGATCACCTAAGCGGCACGGGTGGTCCCCATTAGAGGTTCACGGCGCCATAAGCTCGTTGAACAGGCTTTGTGTGAAATATAGCAGAGTCTAGGACTGCTTTTTTTTCCTGGTGGCCCAGAGGTAGCGTTCCCCGGTCACAATTATAAGATCTTGGGTTTAAATCCTGGTGGGGTGAGGTGTTGATTATATGAAGAAGTCTGCGTGCTTTATTGGGCTAATGAAATATATATGGATTCTCCTGTTTCGAAGCCGCATTTGGTAAAACGTTGCTCTGATCACTTAAGTGGCACGGGTGGTCCCCTATAGTGGTTCACAGCCCCATAAGTTCGTTGAACAGGCTTTGTGTTAAATATAACAGAGTCTAGGACTGCTTATAGTGTCCTGGTGGCCCATAGGTAGCGTTCCTCGGTCACAATTATAAGATCGTGGTTTCGAATCCTGGTGGAGTGAGGTGTTGATTATATGTAGAAGTCTGCGTGCTTTATTGGGCTAATGAAATATATATTGATCCTCGTGTTTCGAAGCCGGATTTGGTGAAACGTTGCTCTGATCACCTAAGCGGCATGGGTGGTCCCCATTAGAGGTTCACCGTGCCATAAGCCCGTTGAACAGGCTTTGTGTGAAAAATAGCAGAGTCTAGGAATGCTTTTATTGTCCTAGTGGCCCAGAGGTAGCGTCCCCCGGTCACAATTATAAGATCGTGGCTTCAAATCCGGGTGGGGTGAGGCGTTGATTATATGTAGAAGTCTGCGTGCTTTATTGGGCTAATGAAATATATATGGATCCTCGGGTTTCGAAGCCGCATTTGGTTAAACGTTGCTCTGATCACCTAAGTGGCACGGGTGGCCCCTTATAGTGGTTCACAGCGCCATAAGCTCGTTGAACAGGCTTTGTGTGAAATATAGTAGAGTCTAGGACTGCTAATATTATCCTAGTGGCCTAGAGGTAGCGTTCCCCGGTCACAATTATAAGATCGTGGGTTCAAATCCTGGTGGGGTGAGGTGTTGATTACTGTATATGTAGAAGTAAGCGTGCTTTATTGGGCTATTTAAATATATATTGATCCTCGTGTTTCGAAGCCGGATTTGGTAAAACGTTGCTCCGATGACCTAAGCAGCACAGATGGTCCCCATTAGAGGTTCATGGCGCCATAAGGTCGTTGAACAGGCTTTGTGTGAAATATAGTAGAATCTAGGACGACTGCTTTTATTGTCTTGGTTGCCCAGAGGTAGCGTTCCCCGGTCACAATTATAAGATAGTGGGTTAAAATCCTGGTGGGGTGAGGTGTTGATTATATGTAGACGTCCGCGTGCTTTATTGTGCTAATGAAATATCTATGGATCCTCGTGTTTACAAGCCGGATTTGGTAAAACGTTGCTCTTATCACCTAAGCGGCACGGGTGGTCCCCATTAGAGGTTCATCGCGCCATAAGGTCGTTGAACAGGCTTTGTGTGAAATATAGTAGAGTCCAGGACTGCTTTTATTGTCCTGGTTGCTCAGAGGTAGCGTTCCCCGGTTACAATTATAAGATCGTTGGTTCAAATCCTGGTGGGGTGAGGTGTTGATTATATGTAGAAATCCGCGTGCTTTATTGGGCTAATGAAATATATATGGATCCTCGTGTTTCCAAGCCGGATTTGGTAAAACGTTGCTCTTATCACCTAAGCGGCACGGGTGGTCCCCTATAGTGGTTCACGGTGCCATAAGCTCACTGAACAGGCTTTGTGTGAAATATAACAGAGTCTAGGACTGCTTATAGTGTCCTCGTGGCCCATAGGTAGCATTCCTCGGTCACAATTATAAGATCGTGGGTTCGAATCCTCGTGGGGTGAGGTGTTGATTATATGTAGAAGTCCGCGTGCTTTATTGGGATAATGAAATATATATGGATCCTCGTGTTTCGAAGCCGGACTTGGTAAAACGTTGCTCTGATCACCTAAGCGGCACGGATTGTCCCCATTAGAGGTTCACAGCGCCATAAGCTCGTTGAACAGACTTTGTGTGAAATATAGCAGAGTCTAGGACTGCTTTTATTGTCCTGGTGGCCCAGAGGTAGCGTTCCCTGGTCACAATTAGAAGATCGTGGGTTCGAATCCTAGTCGGGTGAGGTGTTGATTATATGTAGAATCCACGTGCTTTATTGGGCAAATGAAATATATATGGATCCTCGTGTTTTGAAGCCGCATTTGGTAGAACGTTGCTCTGATCACCTAGGCAGAACGGGTGGTCACCATTAGAGGTTCACAGCGCCATAAGCTCGTTGAACAGGCTTTGTGTGAAATATAGCAGAGCCTACGAATGCTTTTATTGTCCTGTTGGCCTAGAGGTAGCGTTCCCCGGTCACAATTATAAGATCGTGGCTTCAAATCCTGGTGGGGTGAGGCGTTGATTATATGTAGAAGTCCGCGTGCTTTATTGGGCTAATGAAATATATATGGATCCTCGTGATTCGAAGCCGCATTTGGTAAAACGTTGCTCTGATCCTTTCATGGCTGGGTGGTCCCTCTCGTCCTGGCATATAGCTCGTTGAACAGGCTGTGTGATATAGTAAGTCTGGGATACTTTTATTGTCCTGGTGGCCCAAGTGTATCTTGTTGACAATTATAGATTGTGGCTTTGAATCCTGGTGGGGTAAGTGTTGATTATATGTAAGTCGTGCTATTGGGCTAATGGTATATATGGATCCTCGTGGCAAACCGCATTTGTTGAAGCAATTGCTCTGATCACCTAAGCGGCACGGGTGGTCCCCATTAGAGGTTCACGGCGCGAAAAGCTCGTTGAACAGGCTTTGTGTGAAATATAGTACAGTATAGGACTGCTTTAATTATCCTGGTAGCCCAGAGGTAGCGTTCCCCGGTCACAATTATAAGATCGTGGGTTTTAATCCTGGTGGGGTGAGGTGTTGATTATTTGTAGAAGTCCGCGTGCTTTATTGGGCTAATGAAATATATATGGATCCTCGTGTTTCGAAACTGCATTTGGTAAAACGTTGCTCTGATCACCTAAGCGGCACGGGTGGTCCCCTATAGTTATTCACAGCGCCATAAGCTCGTTGAACAGGCTTTGTGTGAAATATAGCAGAGTCTAGGACTGCTTTTATTGTCCTGGTGGCCCAGAGGTAGTGTTCCCCGGTCACAATTATAAGATCGTGGGTTTGAATCCTGGTGGGGTGAGGTGTTGATTATATGTAGAAGTCCGCGTGCTTTATTGGGCTAATGAAATATATATGGATCCTCGTGTTTCCAAGCCGGATTTGGTAAAACGTTGCTCTGATCACCTAAGCGGCACGGTTGGTCCCCATTAGAGGTTCACAGCGCCATAAGCTCGTTGAACAGGCTTTTTGTGAAATATAGCAGAGTCTAGGACTGCTTTTATTGTCCTGGTGGCCCAGAGGTAGCGTTCCCCGGTCACAATGAGAAGATCGTGGGTTCGAATCCTGGTTGGGTGAGGTGTTGATTATATGTAGAAGTCCGCGTGTTTTATTGGGCAAATGAAATATATATGGATCCTAGTGTTTTGAAGCCGCATTTGGTAAAACGTTGCTCTGATCACCTAAGCGGCACGGGTGGTCCCCATTAGAGGTTCACGGCGCGAAAAGCTCGTTGAACAGGCTTTGTGTGAAATATAGTACAGTATAGGACTGCTTTAATTATCCTGGTGGCCCAGAGGTAGCGTTCCCCGGTCACAATTATAAGATCGTGGGTTTTAATCCTGGTGGGGTGAGGTGTTGATTATATGTAGAAGTCCGCGTGCTTTATTGGGTTAACGAAATATATATGGATCCTCGTGTTTCGAAGCCGGATTTGGTGAAACGTTGCTCTGATCAACTAAGCGGCACGGATGGTCCCCATTAGAGGTTCACAGCGCCATAAGCGCGTTGAACAGGCTTTGTGTGAAATATAGCAGAGTCTAGGAATGCTTATATTGTCCTAGTGGCCCAGAGGTAGCGTCCCCCGGTCACAATTATAAGATCGTGGCTTCAAATCCTGGTGGGGTGAGGCGTTGATTATATGTAGAAGTCTGCGTGCTTTATTGGGCTAATGAAATATATATGGATCCTCGGGTTTCGAAGCCGCATTTGGTTAAACGTTGCTCTGATCACCTAAGTGGCACGGGTGGCCCCCTATAGTGGTTCACAGCGCCATAAGCTCGTTGAACAGGCTTTGTGTGAAATATAGTAGAGTCTAGGACTGCTTTTATTGTCCTAGTGGCCTAGAGGTAGCGTTCCCCGGTCACAATTATAAGATCGTGGGTTCAAATCCTGGTGGGGTGAGGTGTTGATTACTGTATATGTAGAAGTAAGCGTGCTTTATTGGGCTATTTAAATATATATTGATCCTCGTGTTTCGAAGCCGGATTTGCTAAAACGTTGCTCCGATCACCTAAGCAGCACAGATGGTCCCCATTAGAGGTTCATGGCGCCATAAGGTCGTTGAACAGGCTTTGTGTGAAATATAGTAGAATCTAGGACTGCTTTTATTGTCTTGTTTGCCCAGAGGTAGCGTTCCCCGGTCACAATTATAAAATAGTGGGTTAAAATCCTGGTGGGGTGAGGTGTTGATTATATGTAGACGTCCGCGTGCTTTATTGTGCTAATGAAATATCTATGGATCCTCGTGTTTCCAAGCCGGATTTGGTAAAACGTTGCTCTTATCACCTAAGCGGCACGGGTGGTCCCCATTAGAGGTTCATCGCGCCATAAGGTCGTTGAACAGGCTTTGTGTGAAATATATTAGAGTCTAGGACTGCTTTTATTGTCCTGGTTGCTCAGAGGTAGCGTTCCCCGGTCACAATTATAAGATCGTTGGTTCAAATCCTGGTCGGGTGAGGTGTTGATTATATGTAGAAGTCCGCGTGCTTTATTGTGCTAATGAAATATCTATGGATCCTCGTGTTTCCAAGCCGGATTTGGTAAAACGTTGCTCTTATCACCTAAGCGGCACGGATGGTCCCCATTAGAGGTTCACAGCGCCATAAGCTCGTTGAACAGGCTTTGTGTGAAATATAGCAGAGTCTAGGACTGCTTTTATTGTCCTGGTGGCCCAGAGGTAGCGTTCCCCGGTCACAATTAGAAGATCGTGGGTTCGAATCCTGGTGGGGTGAGGTGTTGATTATATGTAGAAGCCACGTGCTTTATTGGGCAAATGAAATATATATGGATCCTCGTGTTTTGAAGCCGCATTTGGTAAAACGTTGCTCTAATCACCTAAGCAGCACGGGTGGTCTCCATTAGAGGTTCACAGCGCCATAAGCTCGTTGAACAGACTTTGTGTGAAATATAGCAGAGCCTACGAATGCTTTTATTGTCCTGTTGGCCCAGAGGTAGCGTTCCCCGGTCACAATTATAAGATCATGGCTTCAAATCCTGGTTGGGTGAGGTGTTGATTATATGTAGAAGTCCGCCTGTTTTATTGGTCAAATGAAATATATATGGATCCTCGTGTTTTGATGCCGCATTTGGTAAAACGTTGCTCTAATCACCTAAGCGGCACAGGTGGTCCCAATGAGAGGTTCACGGCGCCATAAGCTCGTTGAACAGGCTTTGTGTGAAATATAGCAGAGTCTAGGACTGCTTTTATTGTCCTGGTGGCCCAGAGGTAGCGTTCCCCGGTCACAATTATAAGATCGTGGCTCCAAATCCTGGTGGGGTGAGGCGTTGATTATATGTAGAAGTCTGCGTGCGTTATTGGGCTAATGAAATATATATGGATCCTCGGGTTTTGAAGCCGCATTTGGGTAAACGTTGCTCTGATCACCTAAGCGGCACGGGTGGTCCCCTATAGTGGTTCACGGCGCCATAAGCTCGTTGAACAGGCTTTGTGTGAAATATAGCAGAGACTAGGACTGCTTTTATTGTCCTAGTGGCCCAGAGGTAGCGTTCCCCGGTCACAATTATAAGATCGTTGGTTGAAATCCTGGTGGGGTGAGGTGTTGATTATATGTAGAAGTTCGCGTGCTTTATTGGGCTAATGAAATAAATATGGATCCTCCTGTTTCGAAGCCGCATTTGGTAAAACGTTGCTCTGATCATCTAAGCGGCACGGGTGGTCCCCATTAGAGGTTCACGGCGCCATAAGCTCGTTGAACAGGCTTTGTGTGAAATATAGCAGAGTCTAGGACTGCTTTTATTGTCCTGGTGGCCCAGAGGTAGCGTTCCCCGGTCACAATTATAAGATCGTGGGTTCAAATCCTGGTGGGGTGAGGTGTTGATTATATGTAGAAGTCCGCGTGCTTTATTGGGCTAATGAAATATATATGGATCCTCGGTTTCAAAACCGACGGTAAAGCGTTGCTCTGATCACCTAAGCGGCACGGGTGGTCCCCTATAGTGGTTCACAGTGCCATAAGCTCGTTTAACGGGCTTTGTGTGAAATATAGTAGAGTCTAGGACTGCTTTTATTGTCCTGGTGGCCCAGAGGTAGCATACCCCGGTCACAATTATAAGATTGTGGGTTTGAATCCTGGTGGGGTGAGGTGTTGATTATATATATAGAAGTCCGAGCGCTTTATTGGGCTAATGAAATATATATGGATCCTCGTGTTTCCAAGCCGGATTTGGTAAAACGTTGCTCTGATCACATAAGCGGCACGGGTGGACCCATTAGAGGTTCAGTGCACCATAAGCTCGTTGAAAAGGATTTGTGTGAAATATATCAGAGTCTAGGACTGCGTTTAGTGTCCTGGTGGCCCAGAGGTAGCATACCCCGGTCACAATTATAAGATCGTGGGTTTGAATCCTAGTGGGGTGAGGTGTTGATTATATGTAGAAGTCCGCGTGCTTTATTGGGCTAATGAAATATATATGGACCCTCGTGTTTTGAAGCCGCATTTGGTAAACGTTGCTCTGATCACCTAAGCGGCACGGGTGGTCCCCATTAGAGGTTCACGGCGCCATAAGCTCGTTGAACAGGCTTTGTGTGAAATATAGCAGAGTCTAGGACTGCTTTTATTGTCCTGGTGGCCCAGAGGTAGCGTTCCCCGGTCACAATTAGAAGATCGTGGGTTCGAATCCTGGTGGGGTGAGGTGTTGATTATATGTAGAAGTCCGCGTGCTTTATTGGGCAAATGAAATATATATGGATCCTCGTGTTTGAAGCCGCATTTGGTAAAACGTTGCTCTGATCACCTAGGCAGCACGGGTGGTCTCCATTAGAGGTTCACAGAGGCATAAGCTCGTTGAACAGGCTTTGTGTGAAATATAGCAGAGCCTACGAATGCTTTTATTGTCCTGTTGGCCCAGAGGTAGCGTTCCCCGGTCACAATTATAAGATCGTGGCTTCAAATCCTGGTGGGGTGAGGCGTTGATTATATGTAGAAGTCCGCGTGCTTTATTGGGCTAATGAAATATATATGGATCCTCGTGTTTCGAAACTGCATTTGGTAAAACGTTGCTCTGATCACCTAAGCGGCACGAGTGGTCCCCTATAGTTATTCACAGCGCCATAAGCTCGTTGATCAGGCTTTGTGTGAAATATAGTAAAGTCTAGGACTGCTTTTATTGTCCTGGTGGCCCAGAGGTAGCATACCCCGGTCACAATTATAAGATTGTGGGTTTGAATCCTGGTGGGGTGAGGTGTTGATTATATGTAGAAATCCGAGTGCTTTATTGGGCTAATGAAATATATATGGATCCTCGTGTTTCCAAGCCAGATTTGGTAAAACGTTGCTCTGATCACCTAAGCGGCACGGATGGTCCCCATTAGAGGTTCAAAGCGCCATAAGCTCGTTGAATAGGCTTTTTGTGAAATATAGCAGAGTCTAGGACTGCTTTTATTGTCCTGGTGGCCCAGAGGTAGCGTTCCCCGGTCACAATTAGAAGATCGTGGGTTCGAATCCTGGTTGGGTGAGGTGTTGATTATATGTAGAAGTCCGCGTGTTTTATTGGGCAAATGAAATATATATGGATCCTAGTGTTTTGAAGCCGCATTTGGTAAAACGTTGCTGTGATCACCTAAGCGGCACGGGTGGTCCCCATTAGAGGTTCACGGCGCCAAAAGCTCGTTGAACAGGCTTTGTGTGAAATATAGCACAGACTAGGACTGCTTTAATTATCCTGGTGGCCCAGAGGTAGCGTTCCCCGGTCACAATTATAAGATCGTGGGTTTAAATCCTGGTGGGGTGAGGTGTTGATTATATGTAGAAGTCCGCGTGCTTTATTGGGCTAATGAAATATATATGGATCCTCGTGTTTCGAAGCCGCATTTGGTAAAACGTTGCTCTGATCACCTAAGCGGCACAGGTGGTCCCAATGAGAGGTTCACGGCGACATAAGCTCGTTGAACAGGCTTTGTGTGAAATATTGCAGAGTCTAGGACTGCTTTTATTGTCCTGGTGGCCCAGAGGTAGCGTTCCCCGGTCACAATTATAAGATCGTGGCTTCAAATCCTGGTCGGGTGAGGCGTTGATTATATGTAGAAGTCCGCGTGCTTTATTGGGCTAATGAAATATATATGGATCCTCGTGTTTCCAAGCCGGATTTGGTAAAACGTTGCTCTGATCACCTAAGCGGTACGGTGGTCCCCATTAGAGGTTCATGGCGCCATAAGGTCGTTGAACAGGCTTTGTGTGAAATATAGTAGAGTCTAGGACTGCTTATAGTGTCCTGGCGGCCCATAGGTAGCATTCCTCGGTCACAATTATAAGATCGTGGGTTCAAATCCTGGTGGAGTGAGGTGTTGATTATATCTAGAAGTACGCGTGCTCTATTGGGCTAATGAAATATATATGGATCCTTGTGTTTCGAAGCCGGATTTGGTAAAACGTTGCTCTATCACCTAAGTGGCACGGATGGTCCCCATTAGAGGTTCACGGCGCCATAAGCTCGTTGAACAGGCTTTGTGTGAAATATAGCAGAGTCTAGGACTCCTTTTATTGTCCTAGTGGCCCAGAGGTAGCGTTCCCCGGTCACAATTATAAGATCGTTGGTTGAATTCCTGGTGGGGTGAGGTGTTGATTATATGTAGAAGTTTGCGTGATATATTGGGCTAATGAAATATATATGGATCCTCCTGTTTCGAAGCCGCATTTGGTAAAACGTTGTTATGATCACCTAAGCGGCACGGGTGGTCCCCATTAGAGGTTCACGGTGCCATAAGCCCGTTGAACAGGCTTTGTGTGAAATATAGCAGAGTCTAGGAATGCTTTTATTGTCCTGGTGACCCAGAGGTAGCGTCCCCCGCTCACAATTATAAGATCGTGGCTTCAAATCCTGGTGGGGTGAGGCGTTGATTATATGTAGAAGTCTGCGTGCTTTATTGGGCTAATGAAATATATATGGATCCTCGGGTTTCGAAGCCGCATTTGGTTAAACGTTGCTCTGTTCACCTAAGCGGCACGGGTGGTCCCCTATAGTGGTTCACAGCGCCATAAGGTCGTTGAACAGGCTTTGTGTGAAATATAGTAGAGTCTAGGACTGCTTTTATTGTCCTAGTGGCCCAGAGGTAGCGTTCCCCGTTCACAATTATAAGATCGTGGGTTCAAATCCTGGTGGGGTGAGGTGTTGATTATATGTAGAAGTAAGCGTGCTTTATTGGGCTATTGAAATATATATTGATCCTCGTGTTTCGAAGCCGGATTTGGTAAAACGTTGCTCCGATCACCTAAGCGGCACAGGTGGTCCCCATTAGAGGTTCATGGCGCCATAAGGTCGTTGAACAGGCTTTGTGTGAAATATAGTAGAGTCTAGGACTGCTTTTATTGTCCTGGTGGCCCAGAGGTAGCATACCCCAGTCACAATTATAAGATTGTGGGTTTGAATCCTGGTGGGGTGAGGTGTTGATTATATGTAGATGTCCGAGTGCTTTATTGGGCTAATGAAATATATATGGATCCTCGTGTTTCCAAGCCAGATTTGGTAAAACGTTGCTCTGATCACCTAAGCTGCACGGATGGTCCCCATTAGAGGTTCACAGCGCCATAAGCTCGTTGAACAGGCTTTGTGTGAAATATAGTAGAGTCTAGGACTGCTTTTATTGTCCTGGTGGCCCAGAGGTAGCGTTCCCCGGTCACAATTAGAAGATCGTGGGTTCGAATCCTGGTGGGGTGAGGTGTTGATTATATTTAGAAGTCCGCCTGTTTTTTTGGGCAAATGAAATATATATGGATCCTCGTGTTTTGATGCCGCATTTGGTAAAACGCTGCTCTGATCACCTAAGCGGCACGGGTGGTCCCCTAGAGGTTCACGGCGCCAAAAGCTCGTTGAACAGGCTTTGTGTGAAATATAGTAGAGTCTAGGACTGCTTTTATTGTCCTAGTGGCCCAGAGGTAGCGTTCCCCGGTCACAATTATAAGATCGTGGGTTCAAATCCTGGTGGGGTGAGGTGTTGATTATATGTAGAAGTCCGCGTGCTTTATTGGGCTATTGAAATATATATGGATCCTCGTGTTTCGAAGCCGCATTTTGTAAAACGTTGCTCTGATCACCTAAGCGGCACAGGTGGTCCCAATGAGAGGTTCACGGCGCCATAAGCTCGTTGAACAGGCTTTGTGTGAAATATAGCAGTGTCTAGGACTGCTTTTATTGTCCTGGTGGCCCAGAGGTAGCGTTCCCCGGTCACAATTATAAGATCGTGGCTTCAAATCCTGGTCGGGTGAGGCGTTGATTATATGTAGAAGTCCGCGTGCTTTATTGGGCTAATGAAATATATATGGATCCTCGTGTTTCCAGCCGGATTTGGTAAAACGTTGCTCTGATCACCTAATCGGTACGGTGGTCCCCATTAGAGGTTCATGGCGCCATAAGGTCGTTGAACAGGCTTTGAGTGAAATATAGTAGAGTCTAGGACTGCTTATAGTGTCCTGGTGGCCCATAGGTAGCGTTCCTCGGTCACAATTATAAGATCGTGGGTTCAAATCCTGGTGGAGTGAGGTGTTGATTATATGTAGAAGTCCGCGTGCTCTATTGGGCTAATGAAATATATATGGATCCTTGTGTTTCGAAGCCGGATTTGGTAAAACGTTGCTCTGATCACCTAAGTGGCACGGATGGTCCCCATTAGAGGTTCACAGCGCCATAAGCTTGTTGAACAGGCTTTGTGTGAAATATAGTAGAGTCTAGGACT
>NW_024739029.1:0-21420 GCF_018991925.1 Homarus americanus | reverse complement strand
ACCTCCATCTGTCTGCAGCTAAACAATTCCCTCCTGCGCAGAGCTTCATTCTGCTGTCCTTTGATGTGCCGTTGTAGAATGTCCAGTACCTCCTCTACAGACAGCGAAGAGGTCGGAGGTACCTGCAGCGTATGTTCTAAGACACGCTGAATTTCCAAGGACAGGCACATACGCAGCTGGATGAGTTGTTTAGGCTGTGACAAACTCTGGAGATCCACCATCGTAGCATAATCAGTCCACCGTCGCCGCCATTCACGAAAAGTCTGGAAAATCACATCAGGTATCAAGATGGGCGGTGTTTGAGCTGCTGCTTTAGGTGGGGCTGGGGGGCGTGAAGGAAGCATTGATGAGGTATCTGAACCAGTCAGTACCGAGGCAGTGTTAGAGCCAGGGGCTTGGTTAACAGTGAGGCGAGATATCAAAGCTTCAAACCGTGCACTGTCTTCCAATCTCCGTTGGTGGTCTCTCTCTGCCTCTGCTTGTCTTCTGCGTTCGTCTGCCGCACGTCTGTTAGCTTCATCCTCGCGCCTTTCATCTCTCATAAACTTCAATAAAGCAATTATCTCTGGAGACAACGCTGAATATCGAGGTGAAGGGCTGCGCGATGTTGTGGGAGCTGGAGCGTCGTGGTCAGCCTGGTCATCCATCTCTGCGGAGCTATCATCCTACTGACTCATCCGGGCGCTGGCTCCACGACTACGTAAGCCACGAGACATAACTACTTCATCTGTGTACTGTGTCTTAAATCAGTGTTGACCGGTCAGCCCGTCGTATCAACAAGATCTCAGACAAAAAATTAATTAAATACACAGATAAGTAGGTTATATATATAAAATATATATAAGGGAGCCGTCGCGGTCAGTGAGTGTTAGTACATGTATGTGTGTGTGCACGCGTCTGGGTGGGAGCAGTCTTCTCGAGCTGTGAGGGGGGGTGGAGACGGCGAGGAGCATCAGTTACCCCTCAGGCAAGACAAGAGGAGGATGTGAAAACTTTACTCCTTACAAATGCCCAGAACATGCCGTGTACCTTGGGAATCCTTTAGAACAAGGTCACACATGTATGGCACGAAACACACAATGCACTAAACACTTCACAGAAAATCACTGTCACTGACACTGCTCAAAGTTGCTAAATTCTTCGAGGAGGGGTGGCGGGCGGCGGTTGGTTGACACAGGGAAGGAGTCCATAAGCCGGCTTTCCACAAACTTTGCACTGTCACTCGTAATTATCCAGTAAAACCGGTTCACTGCGCCATGTTCGTGTTCTGGGTAATAAGTTCAATATACAGGAGCGAACACAAACACCTGTATAGATTTTGTAGGTTCGATTTACTGGATAAGAGATATGTACACAAGGAGAGTAGCGCTCTTCAACCTGTCCGCTGGTCAACTGCTCTATAGACGACGTATGGCAAGTGATACATTAGCAGCTTCCATACGTCGCCAGGCACATTAATTAAGCATGTGGGACATTGATAAATACATTGCCACACGCTACTAGCTAGGCTAAATAAATAATACATAAATGAAGCACATACATAATATACATAGCATAATATAAATACAGCATACAGAATATACATACAAGTGCCTTATAGTGAAGATGCTGATAATAGTGAAGATGCTGTGTATAGTGCCTTATAGTGAACAAGTTGACAATAGTGAAGAGTTACTGCTGTAAGGAAGGACGAGCTACTGCAAGGCACCCCAGCAACTCCTTAATCACCTCTACACTACACCCGTCACATCACCCCACATGAAAATTACATCCTGTCTATATTATAGTTTAATATTTTCAAAGGCCGTTTTTCAAGTTATAGTACAAGAGTGATCTTCAAAAAATATCAAAATTTGTCCAAAATGATAACTGCATCTTCACAGTGTTTGCCAGTGACCTACAGCCCCACTCTGGGACAGCTCAGAGTTAAGGGCGTCCTTTACTCGGACAAGGATCGGAGAGGAGTACTACGACGCCGCCGTGTTACTATTAATTTTATAATAGACAGCGGCTCAAATATGTCCATTATACCAGTGAACATCGTGAAGTCCGCAGGTCTATATCACCTTATCACCGACAGAGGATGCTATTTTTGTAAAACAGAGACAATTCACCAGCAGTTCTACGGTGGACTGGACGTGAATATACGGATTGGAACAGCAAAACTCCGCCCTCGATTAATTGTGGCCCAAGAAGGAGCTCCATGCCTCCTTGGCATGGATGTGCTGCAAGGTTGCATCATAGATCTGTCCACCGTAAACCCCGGGATGATCCTCTTGGCACCATCCGCCTATCCTTTAGAGCCCAAAACCCCGAAAAATATATCATTTAAAATAAATAACACAACATTTTCATGTCTGCTGGACACTGGCTGTACAGATTGCTTCATCACAACAAAAGCTGTTCAGGAACTCGGTCTCAGTTATGAAACTACTGACTACACGTGCAACACAGTTACCGGAGACCAGCAGCTGCTTGGCCGTGTGCCAGCTACACCAATCACCTTCCTGGGAACCACAATCACGGTACCTCTTTACATAACCTCTGATCTAAAACACGACGTTTTCATCGGCCTCAACGGCCTTATGGACGCTCGTGTGATTTTACATTTTAATAAATATGACCAGTGATATATTTTGCTTTTTATTTATAATACATGCCACCCCACCCATGCTAGTCTAAATTAATGTAATACCCCCTGTATATTTTTATTTCACACTTTTTTATTCCTGGTTTTAGCTTTGTACGTAGGTCTCTCGTCATTTATGTCGGTTTTAAATTGGAGTGCTCTTTCTTTAAATTTTATGGAAGATAAATTTTCGTATACTCTTATGTTTTTATTGTTTATCACCTGCATTTTTTAAAACTTCTTCAAAACTTTTCTTTTCTAGGCTCTGATGATGGAAAATGATTTTTCCGAAACGTTAGTGATTAAAGAAACCCAAGTTAGTCAAGATGTTTGTATTTTCCCTGGTTCTCCTCTTCGTTATATATATATATATATATATATATATATATATATATATATATATATATATATATATATATATATATATATATATATATATATATATATATATATGTAACCGGTCGGAATTTACTGGACTTTAATTTTCTCACTTGACTTGGGGTTTATTAAAGATTGTTAGATGGTAATTTGCAGTGGAAGCGCCCCTTAATGAGAAAAATCCCGAACCAGCACAAGAACACCTAAATCTACTAAACAAAATGACTTGTCCGTGACCCGTGGAAGGATAGCGTCTGTGACTGGGATGAATGAGACACACTGTAAAATTTAGACACTTATATTCCCTCCAACACTACAAACACAATCAAATAATGGTACACCAATATGCGCACCTCTTAACTTGAACTTAAAACACTACTCTGGGGAATAAAAGTTATAAATGATATGAAATTATTAGAAACTCAGGCAACAATAAATTTAAAGTATTAAGAAATGTTGCTTGCACACATGAAACAGGCCTTAAGGGCTTTCAACAAAATTATATCACCCCAACAGATGCACAATTCCTAACCTAACTTAAACACTACTCTGGGGAACAAAGGTTACCTGAGATCGGAATTATAAAGAAAAATTAAATGCATTAAAAGAATTAAATCACAGTATCACTCTGGTTCCGCTTAGTGACACAACATTCAAAAAACAATACTATCAAAATTATTTAAGAAATATTAAACCACACACGTCAAGATAACATCAGTAACTGAGAAATGGTATTAACTACACACAAATATAGTCACTATTATTGATATGTTACTGGGTACACCAATACTCGTGAACCATGCTCCACCCAACTCAACATACACCCGTAATAAGGGAGATAAAATGTTTCTCTAGGTATCTCCTAGAGTCCTAGACTCATGGTCTCAGTGTGTGACCATTAATTTACTCAGATAGCCTCAGTGTACTCCCAGTGCGTCCATGGGCAGGAAGAGAGAACGCCAGCAGGTGTCTATGGCCAGTAGGTAACACTTCTAGCTGACTGAGGACACGTGGTGTTGTGCACCCACGTGGTAAGAACTGATCACCCACTGCTGATGCTGGTCCCGTGTCGTTTTAGTTGTCGGGAGCACTCGTTCACTCAAGAGATCCTTTGCTACCCTGCTAACCAGTGACAAGCCTACACTGATCGTTCCGAAGGCGACAATCGCCAAGCCTCAATCATCAACGGCAGTCTCAAACGGCAGTCAGTCTCTCGCAGCCAACTTCTCGCAGTCAAACTCGCGGTCAAGTGGGTTCTGACGGAAACCCTGAAATGAACTCACTGTTAGCTCTTGTTAACTTTACCACTGCCCTATCTAACCCTGTCTGAGATCGAATGAGACTTACTTGTTATACTGCAATAGTGCAACACAGGTGACTAGGCCACGTGACTATTTCTGTGACGGACGCGCAGGGACGTCTTGTTTGTCTGAATGCTTCCCCGTGACTGAGAGAGAGCCCGCCTCGTGTCCTCTCAAGGCGTTAGCTTAGGCCTACGTGACATATTTTCCGCCTAACTAATAACTCCTTGGGACACCCGTGACATTATTCAGACTGATAAACGATCTATAATAATTTCAAATTCAATAATAGTCCCTTAACTTCATGAATCGCATCATTATTAATTCGGCAAATTACATTTAATATCACTTAGGCCTAGTTCCACAACCTCTCGCTATGTGCAGGGAGCGCTCTCTTCCCTCCTACGACCTTGAAAGCTCAGTATCGCCAATGGCGCGGTGTTTGAAATTACACTGAAATTTCTGAATATGATCTCCTTGTAGATGTACTCTCATGTTTGTGGATAGGGTGAGTGTCTGAACACTCCTCCAAAGGTATGATGCCTTGAGGCACGCATTCAGTTCATCAGCTGGAGTGCTTCGAGGAATGACAGGTAGGGTCTGGCGAATGTCTCCAGCAATGGCCATTGTAATGCCACCCATGAGATGGTCATTTTCTCGTATGTCTTGCAAAGTCCTGTCCAATGCTTCAAACGCTAACTTGTGAGACATAGTGCATTCATTCCAGACTACGAGGCTACATTTTTCTGAGAGTTTTGCCTTTGCCGATCCTTTTTTGATGTTGCACACTGGATTCTCATTGTGAACGAGGATGATAAGCAGTTTAAAAGTTGAGTGTGCAGTACGTCCTCCTTCTAGTAGTGTTGCAGCAATGCCTGACGATGCCATAGCAAGAGCAATTTTCCCCTGATGATGTACTTTGGCCAACAGATGGTTGATCAGGAATGTTTTATCTGTCCCGCCAAGTGCATCGAGAAAGATCATACCTCACTGCTCCGCTTGTATCACTAGCAAGATCTGTTCATAAGCATTTGCTTGATCAGGCACAAGGTAAGGTTCATTTTCTTCAAGAAAATTCACCAGAACTTCATCGTATTGGCGACCTGGGGTGCAATGGTAAGCATGCTTGCCTCGCCAGCAAGCGGAACCGGGTTTGATCCCAGAGAAAGGTGAACAAACAGACAGACAGACTTCTTTGTTTTATATATATAGATCATTACTACATATAACATCATCCATCATCACTACATATAACATCATCCATCATCACTACATATAACACCACCCATCATTACTACATATAACACCATCCATCATCACTACATATAACACCATCCATCATCACTACATATAACACCATCCATCATCACTACATATAACACCATCCATCATCACTACATATAACACCACCCATCATCACTATATATAACATCATCCATCATCACTACATATAACACCATCCATCATCACTACATATAACACCACCCATCATTACTACATATAACACCATCCATCATCACTACATATAACACCATCCATCATCACTACATATAACACCATCCATCATCACTACATATAACATCATCCATCATCACTACAAATAACATAAGAACATAAGAACATAAGAAAATAAGGAGTCTGCAAGAGGCCGGTTGGCCTGTGCATGGCAGCTCCTGTCGAGAGTTACTACCACTCTCTATCATCCATGAATCTATCTAGCCTCCTTTTGAAACTTTCCAGAGTTCCCGCACTTACTACAAAGTTGCTAAGCTTGTTCCACTCGTCCACCACCCTATTTGTGAACCAGTTTCTTCCTATCTCCCTCCTAAACCTAAACTTATCCACCTTGAATCCATTGCTCCGAGTCCTATCCTGCTCGGATATTATAAGAACTTCATCTATATCCCCTTTATTGATTCATTTCACCCACTTAAATACTTCTATCATATCTCCCTGCACTCTTCGTCTTTCTAGGGAATGCAAGTTAAGTTTCTTTAACCTATCCTGATATGGAAGGTTTCTAAGTCCCGGAATCATTTTTGTAACTCTTCGCTGCACCGACTCTAGTGAATTTATATCCATTCTATAATAGGGGCACCAGAACTGAACCGCATAATCGAGGTGCGGCCTGACTAGCGCAAGATATAGTTGCAATAAGACCTCTGCACTCTTGTTACTTACACTTCTAGATATAAAACCCAATACTCTGTTTGCCTTATTTCGAACATTAACGCACTGTTTTCTAGGCCGGAGGTCCGTGCTTACAAGTACCTAGGTCTCTTTCTTTCACAAGTCGACTTCTCTAGGTTGATGTTGTTAAGGCTGTATACATTATAAGTATTTGTTCTTCCAATATTAAGTACGCTGCACTTGCTGGTGTTGAATTTCATTTGCCATTTTTCAGACCACCCCTGCAGTTTATTTAGATCCTCCTGTAATGCATTTGCATCCTGCCCTGAATTAATTTGCCGCCCTATTTTGGTGTAATCCGCAAACTTGCTTATGTCACTGCTGATCCCAGTATCAAGATCGTTTATGTAGATTATGAACAAAAGTGGGCCTAGTACTGACCCCTGGGGAACCCCACTGGTTACACGGCCCCACTCAGATTTAACATCATCTACGCTGACCCCCCCCCCCTCCCTCCCTCAGTCCCTCCAACACATAAGGTTTTCTTAAAGGAACCAGAACTACACTAACAAGGTTAAGTACAATAAAGTTAACCTAACTCGATTGTGGGACCAGCAGCTTTAGGTCCCAGCCATGTTGATTCTTGCACGGACTCTAGTTTGTTTTGTACATTTGTAGAGATGAATCACGTCAAGACTATCTGGTATATGCACACAGATGGACAACACAGACTCAGTGAAAGACAAGGTGTCTTTATGTTGTGAGAATGTTATAATACAGTGGATAATTTTAACACTGTAGAAAGATTATACACTGTAGAAATTATTATCCATCGTTGAAAGATTATGTACTGTAGAACATATACACTAGGGTAATTATACATTGTAGAAAGACTAAACGAGTTAGAAAGAATATACACTGTAGAACTATACACTGAAAATATTATGCATTGTAGAAAGTTAACGGTACACTGAAGTAATTATGTACTGTAATCAAATTAAACAATGTCAATTTTATGTTGTGTAAGTCAACAAGTTTTAATGATGTAAAATAAGTTTCTACACTGTGAATAAAAACCAGGGTAAAAAATATCTTTATTTCTTTCTCAGTTACTACTTTCTTTGCCACTTCCCTTACTCCTTCCTACCCACTTAATTTCCTTCTTTCCTCTTCATTCCCTACCTCCCTACCAGCCAACCTCCCTACCTCCCTACCAGCCTACCTCCCTACCAGCCAACCATCCAACCTCTCTGCCTCCCATCGGAACCAACGTATGTAATATTATACACTGAGACGATTGTTGTAAAATGAAAGGTAATGAATAGCGTACTTCATTAAAGGGTAGATTTAGCTGGAATGCATAACAAAAAAGAGTAAATGAAAAACACAAAATCAGAATCTTGAAGTGTATAAGAAAGCAAATTAATGAAAGTATTATGTAGAATTATTCATTGAAAGCGAATCACCTTGAGGAAATTGAAAGGAGCGAGGAGACGTCCTTTGGTGAGGTGTGGTGTTAGGAGCGTGTAGGTAAACCAGCTTAAACCATCTCCCTACACGTCTGTTGTTCTATAAACCCACATTAAAACTAATCGACAAACTTCAATCAAGATAGATTACAATTTTACTGATTATGTAAAATTGCAAAACATGACAGAGAAGAATTTTACTGTGTGGCCAAAGAGTCAGTCAGTTGTGTCAGGGCGAAGCGTGCCAGGCAAGAATAAATATCAAGATGATCAAGAATTTAAGTGTAGTGGGATGAAAAATCAAGCTCAGGCAGATCGTCCTTAGCTGGGGAAGAAATAATACTGTGGCTGCCATTAGTTTAGTGAGGCTACATAGGAAACACATTAATCCACTTATCTGTACTGTTGGGGCTAACTTAGGGCTTTGAGAAGAAACACACACACACTCACACACACACACACACACACACTCACACACACACACACACACACACACACACACTTGAATCAGTTTAAAGCCACTAAGGAAATTTTTTTTTATCATTGCCTTTTTCCCATTTCTCCGTCCGTCACCCCGACGTTTCGAACAGACGCTGTTAAATGTATTTCATCCAGATTACCTTTCATTGCGTCCCTCCTCCTCCTCTTCCTCCTCCTTCTCCTCCTCCTCTTCCTTCTCCTCTTCCTTTTCCTCCTCCTTCCGATTATCACCATCACAGCGAATATAAGATCAAGAGAATCAATAGACGCGATGCTCCTCCTCTCTGGAGCTTTGAAAAAACAAACAAAAGAGCATCTGTTTAAACTCCAGTAAGTAAGGTACAACGATGCGCTTTTGTTTCTCGTTCCTTCCCAAGAATTGCATTTGGACTTTTTTCTTCATCTTACTCACATTTCTATCAAATAGAATAGTGGATATTGTGCCTATCGGTTCAGTTTTAGATATTTAGTACGTGAAACAAAAGAGCATCTGTGAAACTCCTCTTCGTAATCTATAGTGATGCGCTTTCGTTTTAGGTCTTCTCTTAAACCCAAAAAACAAACAAAGGGAACAATTTTCGCATCTCTGGCAATGTTATCAGAGTAAACAGTGAATATTGTGTGTATGTGTTTGGGTTTAGTGTAGTCTAGACCTCACATTCCCTCTTATCCTACGTCTGAGCCTCCTGCGTTTGTTTTTATTTATGACGACTATCAGAAAAAAGGGGTGTGGTTTTTCCTTTGTGTTGGCGATGATTTTAAACGACTGGGCTTCTTCTGAGTGTCGTGTATTGTGTGTGTGTGTGTGTGTGTAAGGATGGGTGTATGTGTGTGTATGAGAGGATGGGTGTATATGTGTGTGTATGAGAGAGAGAGAGAGAGAGACGCAACAAACTAGTTCCCACCACACACACCACCAAGTCGTAAACATAAAACTTCTCTTCTTTTTTTTCCTTTCGATCCTAAGTTAAATTTATTTATTTCGACTCTGTATTTTATGGTGTGGGAAAAATACACACTGATGGGTCTTTAGTGTAGATGAAATATTTGACCACCTACGAACGTGTTGCTGCGTTTAATCCCAGGCTAAAGGCTTCATGTGTGACAGAGCAATCTAGGGGGAAGGAGGGAGGGAGGGGGTGGGGGGGGTGAGTAATGTAAACAACACGAGAGGGATGTATAGTATAATTCTCTAGCTAAATCTCTCTCTCTCTCTCTCTCTCTCTCTCTCATAATAGATAAGCAACTTTCAAGGCCTGTGTGTTTTACCTCGCCCGTTAGCCACGGGCGACAGCTAAAGGGTCAGCTCTGTTTGGCTTATTTAATATAATCTGCCCATTAAACGATTCTCAGTTATAATGGTCCTTGTAATAATAATAATAA
Source organism: Homarus americanus (assembly GCF_018991925.1). Taxonomy (NCBI): domain Eukaryota; kingdom Metazoa; phylum Arthropoda; class Malacostraca; order Decapoda; family Nephropidae; genus Homarus; species Homarus americanus. The sequence continues at coordinate 11,650 of NW_024739029.1, read as the reverse complement.
TAATAATAATAATTAACGGTTTATTGAAAGAGTTTGGCAGCCAGAAGGCTGAAAATATACAGTTACATATTTGGGGAATGGGTTACGAATTACAAATAATATACAAGTAACATAAGTGACACAAATAAGACATATAATAACTTAGATGGGGAAAAGCTCAAACTGCAGTTCATTTCAACATAGTGACAGTGTAAGGAGCAGTGTTTACTGGGAGTGAATACACTGATTTATTACATGTTATTGATAATTTTTACAATGGTTGGGACTGGGCTGTTCTTATAAAGGATCAGTTCGTGCACGTCCTAGTGGGCACCTGATGTAATGGGTCCCAGTACTAATAGGTCTCAATCTTAATGGGCCTCAGTCCTATTGGGCCCCCAATGCTAATGGGCCCCAAAACAAATGGCCTCAAATATTATAGGCCCCAAACTTAATGGTTTACAAGCCTTATGGGCTCTTGACCTAATGGGCTCTAGACCTAATGGGCTCTAGACCTAATGGGCTCTAGACCTAATAGGCTCCAAGACTAAATAACTAATGGACCCCAGAATTAATGGATTCCCACCTGTCTAACCCATTAGGAGTGATTCCAACCTTAAGAGAAAATGGAATAAAATTAGAAAATAATGAAGAGAAAAAAAGTAATTACAGGAATAGAGAAAAAAATAGTTTAGCCCAGAGTGAAAATGAAAACAAAAGTGAAATAAAGAAAATGCACAACGAATGAAGAAAAACGCATTGCTAATAAAAGAAGAAGTAACAAAAACGAAATTAAAAAAAGAATAAAAGACGAGAGAGAAAACTAGAACAAGAAAAATAAAACTGAAAAGATATAAACAAGACACATTGAAGAAAAGAATAGAAGAAAAGAAAGAGAAGAGGGAGAGAATAAATAGGAAAGAAAAGGAAGAGAGAGAAAGAAAAAAATAAACCCTTCTCGCTCTCTGGAGACTGTCAAGGTAGGAAAATAAGAACAGAAATTAATGACAATCTCCATTCCATTAACGGGGAGTTGGCTTCGTGTAACCTCCTACACCTAATTGGCTCTTGAGGTCCTGTTAGAAAATTAGACGCAATATGTGGCCAGGATAATGCTCGTCCATGTGGGGGAGTGAGAGTCCATGTGGGGGAAAAGAAAGCCCATGTTGGGGAGAGACAGCCCATGTGGAGGTGAGACAGCCCATGTGGAGGAGATTCAGCCCATGTGATGTGGTGGGAGTGATAGAGCATTCAGACCACACCAGGACCTCATCACCCACCCAAGACGCCCTGATAACACCTCTCTCGATAACCCCACTATCAGGAGTTTAAGAGATGGGAAGCCCCTCCCGCCCCTCACCCCAAGGAACCGCTGGGAGCTAATTAAAGAATGAGTAATGAGACGAACACCATTGGTCGATTAGACGTGAACAGTAATGAGGGTTCGCTACGAGATATACCCCGCCCCTCCCTCCCCTGCCTCACCCTTGACCTTCTTCCTGGAGTAATTAGCCTTCATTTAGGTCAAGACGAGTAGACTGAGGCTTTTTAAGCTTGGTTAGGTAAAGTTAGGTTGAAGTTAAGGTCAGGTTAAAGACAGATTAGATTTTGTTGGGTTAAGTTAGGTGTGGTTACGCTGGATATGGTAAGGCTTTAAGCTATGAATGGTTAATGCATTTAAACTAATCCAAGTTTATTTGCACTAATCCAAGTTTAGTGGAATTAAGATAGATAAAGTTAGGTTAAGAAAGGTTAGCTTAGGCTAGGATAGGTATAATTAGGTAATGCTAGGCTAGATTAAGTTAGATTAGGTTAGGTTAGGGAAGGTTAAGCTCGGTTAGGTTAGTTAGTTTAGGTTAGGTTAGATATTGTTAGGTTAAGTTAGTGAAAGTTAAGCTAAGTTAGGCTAGGTTTATTTTAACTTGTATATTGTGGTAATTGAAAAGTTCATTGTAGTGTGGCATGTACACTGTACAGTCCGTGATCTCCATATTTCTTAGCCTTCAACATCTAACTCAACCAGACTAACATATTCTAACTTAATCTCTGGACAATTCAAACATATCAGGAAATACCTAACCTAACCTCACACTACCAGCCTTACGCCTGCTTCGCGTATTCATTACTAAGTTTTATTATATATATATATATATATATATATTTATATATAAAACTTAACCCTTTACTGAGCTTAAGTAAACTGAACACAGATGAGCTAGACTAGCCTAAATCTCCGAGCCAATTTAGCCAATTAGCAACTACCTGTACGTGATAATTGGGTTCAAAATTTGGCATGAGATTTAACAGAGTTTGTGAAGTTAGATTCTTCCTGAAGAACTTTACATGTACGATCTGAAGTAATTCTGGGATATTTTTTATAAGTCCGTAGTGTGTGTGTGTGTGTGTATGTGTGTGTGTGGGCGCATGTGTGTGTGTGTGCGCGCATGTGTGTGTGTGTAAACAAAAAGATTCACACTGTAATATTTTCTACATTCACACCATATTAAACCGTAACATAAACCAATAATAAACAAACCACCAAACACCAATAAGACACAAAATAAGTTAACAATTACACAAAAAAAAATTCCGTTGCTTCCATCCATTTATGTCTCATTCAATAAGAGTCGAAGACCTTTATGAGATGATGGTGCTGTTTGCGTGTCTGTCGTATGTTTACCTTCCCTGAGACACACAGTGGGAATGTTATTGGTCTTTTACCAAATGTATTGTGAGGAGAACACGTGTATAAAAAGTCAGCAATTAAAACAGGAACAAAATTAAAAACTAAATTAAGAGAAACGGAAAAAGTTCTTATCAAACGAAATGAAAGATTTATCGAAAAAAAATATTAACGATAACAAAAAAAAAATAACTAATGGAAAATACAAACCGGAATTGAAGTTTTTCATAAAGATTTTAAAGATTTTTATTACGTAATTCATTCATCAAAAAAAATTACAAATAAAAGAAAATAATGTTGGTTATTAAAGAATCCAGAGATGGGATACTTTGGAGGAGGCGTGGCGGGGGAGGGGGTCACGTGATGGGAAAGGTGAGAGTGGGAAGAAGGGGAGAGATGTAGGAAGGGATGGAAGGAAAAGGGGGAAGACTGGAAAGGTAAAATATTAAGTGAGGGAACAGGGGAGGAAAGGATGGTAAGAAGGACGAGAGCAGGAGGCTGAAGAGTGGACGAGAGAGAGAGAGAGAGAGAGAGAGAGAGAGAGAGAGAGAGCTACGAGGTGTGTATGCTGTTGACCCACTCAACTCAGATCAAAATAACAGAGATTTCAGGTATAATGATAATGACGTATTGTTAAGCTTCTGCCCCAAAATTAAAAATAAGTTCACAAGCATATTTTTTTCACCAATTAACTACAGAACAAAAGCCGGTGTAAAAAATATCTAATAATAATAATAATAATAATTAACGGTTTATTGAAAAAGTTCTGCAGCCCGAAGGCTGTAAATATACATTGGACATAAATGACTTATTACATACATTGGTGGTTTAACAAAAGCCTTCATTAGAGAAAGGTAAAGAAACATACAGTGAACATTCAGATTAATGTAGGTGTTGAACAGCAAACACGTAGTGTAGTAACTCTCTCCCAGATGGTGTTAGGAGGGACCTATGTGGTGTAGTAGTTCCCTCAGATGGTGTTATGAGGGACCTGATGTGGTGTAGTAATTCCCTCACAGATGGTGTTATGAGGGGCCTCACGTGTAGTAATTCCCTCACAGATGGTGTTATGAGGGGCCTCACGTGGTGTAGTAATTCCCTCATAGATGGTGTTACGAGGGGCCTCACGTGGTGTAGTAACTCCCTCACAGATGGTGTTATGAGGGGCATCACGTGGTGTACGAATTCCCTCACAGATGGTGTTATGAGGGACCTGACGTGGTGTAGTAATTCCCTCACAGATGGTGTTATGAGGGGCCTGACGTGGTGTAGTAATTCCCTCACAGATGGTGTTATGAGGGGCATCACGTGGTGTAGTAATTCCCTCACAGATGGTGTTATGAGGGACCTCACGTGGTGTAGTAACTCCCTCACAGATGGTGTGTTTGTCTGTCTGTGCCTTGTTGACTATTGACGTCACACTGAAACACCAACACAAACAAACTGTCTGGATAAATGCTGTGTTAAACATCTATTCACTTTGACGTCCACAAATTTTAAGCTAAGCTAGGTTAGGTTAGGTTAGGTTAGGTTAGGTTAGGTTAGGTTAAGTTAGGTTAGGTTAGGTTGGGTTGGGTTATTACTTAATTGCGGGGAATACCAATTTCAATTTATTATATTTATACAGTATATAGTTAAATTCCTATATACAGGGTGTCCAATAAGTAACCTATTACCCGTGGAAGAAAATAACCTTATGTTTATTAATGTAAATACAACACATAAACACAAACGTCCATCTTTTTTACACAACGAAAACCAAGAATAAGAGACAAGTGAATAGATAACAGTTACATTACTTATTGAACACTCTGTAGATAATTAAATACTCGAATTAATCTGAAATTTTCCTGGGAGAATGTTAACTTATCCTCAGTAAGACATGTGATGATCTTGTTGTAGTCGAGGACCTCTATTGACGTCACGAATCAGGATCAGGACAGACAAGTTTTTTTTCCCACGAGATATTTGTTGTTGGTGTGTGTGTATGTGCAGACAGCCAGAGAGATAGACCAAAATTAATCCAAAACCGAATTTCTTGCCCCGATAATCCACAGAGTTCCGGCGTTTATCCTTCCACTTAACTGGGTATTAGAAAAACTCATTAGCAACATTAAGAATCCCTTGTGCAATTTCGACACTACCCCCTCCCCCCTACCCTAACCCTTCCTCCTCCAACCTCGTGTCGTAATTAAGTAGTTAGGGGACGTTCATCCACAACTAGTTAGGGGGTGGGTGAAAAAAAAAATCTTACAATTTCTGGGAATCCATCTTTGTGGCGCAGTTTAATAGGAGAGGTAGTTAAAGGCGTTCCCTTACATCTATGGAGAGGAAGAGGAACCGATGTGGGATTTTGTGTGATTTTGTCTCTCGATAATTATAAGCGTTCTGTCTACACATTGGCGTTCTGTCTACACATTTGCGTTCTGTCCCTCCACATAGGCGTTCTGTCTCCACATAGGCGTAATGTCTCTCCACATTAGGCAATGTCTCCCCCATGTTGAGGCGTTATTTCCTTATAAAGACATTCTCCCCTAAAACACACATTTATCTCCCCCCTCTATCTCTCCCCTACATGGGCTCTCACCTCCCCATATGGGTATCCTTCCCCCCAAATGGACTGTCTTTCCCACATGGGCTGAATCTCCTCCACATGGGCTGTCTCACCTCCACATGGGCTGTCTCTCCCCAACATGGGCTTTCTTTTCCCCCACATGGACTCTCACTCCCCCACATGGACGAGCATTATCCTGGCCACATATTGCGTCTAATTTTCTAACAGGACCTCAAGAGCCAATTAGGTGTAGGAGGTTACACGAAGCCAACTCCCCGTTAATGGAATGGAGATTGTCATTAATTTCTGTTCTTATTTTCCTACCTTGACAGTCTCCAGAGAGCGAGAAGGGTTTATTTTTTTCTTTCTCTCTCTTCCTTTTCTTTCCTATTTTTTCTCTCCCTCTTCTCTTTCTTTTCTTCTATTCTTTTCTTCAATGTGTCTTGTTTATATCTTTTCAGTTTTATTTTTCTTGTTCTAGTTTTCTCTCTCGTCTTTTATTCTTTTTTTAATTTCGTTTTTGTTACTTCTTCTTTTATTAGCATTGCGTTTTTCTTCATTCGTTGTACATTTTCTTTATTTCACTTTTGTTTTCATTTTCACTCTGGGCTAAACTATTTTTTTCTCTATTCCTGTACTTACTTTTTTTCTCTTCATTATTTTCTAATTTTATTCCATTTTCTCTTAAGGTTGGAATCACTCCTAATGGGTTAGACAGGTGGGAATCCATTAATTCTGGGGTCCATTAGTTATTTAGTCTTGGAGCCTATTAGGTCTAGAGCCCATTAGGTCTAGAGCCCATTAGGTCTAGAGCCCATTAGGTCAAGAGCCCATAATGCTTGTAAACCATTAAGTTTGGGGCCTATAATATTTGAGGCCATTTGTTTTGGGGCCCATTAGCATTGGGGCCCAATAGGACTGAGGCCCATTAAGATTGAGACCTATTAGTACTGGGACCCATTACATCAGGTGCCCACTAGGACAAGGGACCATTATAACTGGGAATCGTTTAATGGGCAGATTATATTAAATAGCCAAACAGAGCTGACCCCTTTAAGCTGTCGCCCGTGGCCAGCAGGCGAGGTAAAACACACAGGCCTTGAAAGTTATCTATTATGAGAGAGAGAGAGAGAGAGAGAGAGAGAGAGAGAGAGAGAGAGATAGAAATTTAGCTAGAGAATTATACATTCCTCTCGTGTTGTTTACATTACTCTCACCTCCCTCCTTCCCCCTACATTGCTCTGTCACACATGAAGCCTTTAGCCTGGGATTAAACGCAGCAACACGTTCGTAGGTGGTCAAATATTTTTTCTACACTAAAGACCACTTTTAGACCACACCATAAAATACAGTCAAAATAAATAAATTTAACTTAGGATCGAAAGGAAAAAAAAGAAGAGAAGTTTTATGTTTACGACTTGGTGGTGTGTGTGGTAGGAACTATTTTTTTGCGTCTCTCTCTCTCTCTCTCTCTCTCTCTCTCTCTCTCTCTCTCATACACACACGTATACACCCATCCTCTCATACACACACGTATACACCCATCCTCTCATACACACACATACACCCATCCTTACACACACACACACACAATACACGACACTCAAAAGAAGCCCAGTCGTTTAAAATCATCGCCAACACAGGAAAAAACCACACCCCTTTTTTCTGATAGTCGTCATAAATAAAGACAAACGCAGGCGGCTCAGACGTAGGATAAGAGGGAATGTGAGGACTAGACTACACTAAACCCAAACACACACACACAATATTCACTGTTTACTCTGATAACATTGCCAGAGATGCGAAAATTGTTCCCTTTGTTTATTTTTTTGGTTTAAGAGAAGACAAAAGCACATCACTGTAGATTACGAAGAGGAGTTTCACAGATGCTCTTTTGTTTCACGTACGAAATATCTAAAACTGAACCGATAGGCACAATATCCACTATTCTATTTGATAGAAATGTGAGTAAGATGAAGAAAAAAGTCCAAATGCAATTCTTGGGAAGGAACGAGAAACAAAAGCGCATCGTTGTACCTTACTTACTGGAGTTTAAACAGATGCTCTTTTGTTTGTTTTTTCAAAGCTCCAGAGAGGAGGAGCATCGCGTCTATTGATTCTCTTGATCTTATATTCGCTGTGATGGTGATAATCGGAAGGAGGAGGAAAAGGAAGAGGAGAAGGAAGAGGAGGAGGAGAAGGAGGAGGAAGAGGAGGAGGAGGGACGCAATGAAAGGTAATCTGGATGAAATACATTTAACAGCGTCTGTTCGAAACGTCGGGGTGACGGACGGAGAAATGGGAAAAAGGCAATGATAAAAAAAAATTTCCTTAGTGGCTTTAAACTGATTCAAGTGTGTGTGTGTGTGTGTGTGTGTGTGTGTGAGTGTGTGTGTGTGTGTGTGTGTGAGTGTGTGTGTGTTTCTTCTCAAAGCCCTAAGTTAGCCCCAACAGTACAGATAAGTGGATTAATGTGTTTCCTATGTAGCCTCACTAAACTAATGGCAGCCACAGTATTATTTCTTCCCCAGCTAAGGACGATCTGCCTGAGCTTGATTTTTCATCCCACTACACTTAAATTCTTGATCATCTTGATATTTATTCTTGCCTGGCACGCTTCGCCCTGACACAACTGACTGACTCTTTGGCCACACAGTAAAATTCTTCTCTGTCATGTTTTGCAATTTTACATAATCAGTAAAATTGTAATCTATCTTGATTGAAGTTTGTCGATTAGTTTTAATGTGGGTTTATAGAACAACAGACGTGTAGGGAGATGGTTTAAGCTGGTTTACCTACACGCTCCTAACACCACACCTCACCAAAGGACGTCTCCTCGCTCCTTTCAATTTCCTCAAGGTGATTCGCTTTCAATGAATAATTCTACATAATACTTTCATTAATTTGCTTTCTTATACACTTCAAGATTCTGATTTTGTGTTTTTCATTTACTCTTTTTTGTTATGCATTCCAGCTAAATCTACCCTTTAATGAAGTACGCTATTCATTACCTTTCATTTTACAACAATCGTCTCAGTGTATAATATTACATACGTTGGTTCCGATGGGAGGCAGAGAGGTTGGATGGTTGGCTGGTAGGGAGGTAGGCTGGTAGGGAGGTAGGGAGGTTGGCTGGTAGGGAGGTAGGGAATGAAGAGGAAAGAAGGAAATTAAGTGGGTAGGAAGGAGTAAGGGAAGTGGCAAAGAAAGTAGTAACTGAGAAAGAAATAAAGATATTTTTTACCCTGGTTTTTATTCACAGTGTAGAAACTTATTTTACATCATTAAAACTTGTTGACTTACACAACATAAAATTTACATTGTTTAATTTGATTACAGGACATAATTACTTCAGTGTACCGTTAACTTTCTACAATGCATAATATTTTCAGTGTATAGTTCAACAGTGTATATTCTTTCTAACTCGTTTAGTCTTTCTACAATGTATAATTACCCTAGTGTATATGTTCTACAGTACATAATCTTTCAACGATGGATAATAATTTCTACAGTGTATAATCTTTCTAGAGTGTTAAAATTATCCACTGTATTATAACATTCTCACAACATAAAGACACATTGTTTTTCACTGAGTCTGTGTTGTCCATCTGTGTGCTTATACCAGATAGTCTTGACGTGATTCATCTCTACAAATGTACAAAACAAACTAGAGTCCGTGCAAGAATCAACATGGCTGGGACCTAAAGCTGCTGGTCCCACAATCGAGTTAGGTTAACTTTATTGTACTTAACCTTGTTAGTGTAGTTCTGGTTCCTTTAAGAAAACCTCATGTGTTGGAGGGACTGAGGGAGGGAGGAGGGAAGGAGAGAGGGAGAGAGGGAGGGAAAAGGCAGGGAAATGAAGAGGAAAAAAGGAAATGAAGTAGTTAATGTGTGTGTAGGAGGGAATAAGGGAAATGAGAAGGAATGAAGGAACTGAGAAGGAAATAAAGAATATAAGTCATTAATCAACGTAGAGAGATGGAAAGAAAATACTAACGAAAGTGTGAAGGAGGAACAAGAGGAGAATGGGGAGAGGAGAGAAGGAATGGTGAAGAAGGAAAATAAGCAATAAATGTAAGTATGGAAAGTAGGAAGAGAAAGTGAAACCGAATCTGTATAGAAAGGAATAACGAAACAGGATTAAGAAGGTGAAAGAGAAAAACGAAAAATAAGAGAGAAAGAAGAAAAGAAAAGAAGAGTAAGAAGAAAAAGAGAAGAGAAAGAAGAACTGAAGAGACAACGAAAAAATAAAAACATAATATTGAATGCGAGAAGAAAGAAATAAGTACAGTAAACTAGAGGAAGAGGAGGAGGAGAAGGAGGGGGAGGGGAAGGGGGGGGAGGAGGAGGAGGAGGAGGAGGAGGAGGAGGATAAAAACAAGAACAAGAAGATGAACAAGAACAACAACAACATGGAATTTAAAAATAAATAGTAGATATAAGGAAATGAGAAGGGAAGAAAATGAAAAAAAGAGAGAGAGAGAGATAACGAGGGAGTGGGATGATGCAGGGGAAACACTAAGAAGAGGAAACACGAATGAGGGAAGAGGGGGAAGAGATAATTAAAAAAAAGAAAAGATGGCAAGAGATAGAAACGGAGAAAAATTATTAAGAGACGCTAGGGAGAGAAAGAGAGAGAGACAATGCAGGAGAATCATTAAAGGGTGAGAGTGGGAGAGAGGAAGGGAGATTAAGTAAGAGGAAAAAAGGATAATAATTACCATAGATAGAGGAAGGGAAGATAAGGGCAGTAATGCAGGAAAAACTTAGTCGCTGATAAATCGAGGATGTAATATTTGATATCTGAGAGTAGCTGAAACCAGGGCACATGAAACCTAACCTAACCTAACCTAATATAACCTAACTTAAGCTATAATGTGACCTTACTTAACTTACCCTAACCTAACCTAACCAAACCTAATTTAACCTAATCTAAACTATCCCTACTCGAAACTGACCTAATCTAACCTACCCACCTAACCTAAACTACCATGATCTATTCTAACTCCTAGCCTACAGTAACCTAACTTAACCAAACCCCACGTTTTTGGCATGAAAAAAGGGGGGAACTGGTAGTGGTTTCGGCTTCGGTTTCAGGTTCGGTCTTGGTTTCAGGTTCGGTCTTAATTTTAGGTTCGGGTTCGGTTATAGCTTCGGTTTCGCTTTCAGATTCGATTATAGCTTCGGTTTCGGGTTCGGTTTCTCATTACATTGACGACAAAGTATAATCTATGAGACAGGTTTTCATAATGTATCACCCGTTATTGTTTATCTTCCCCCGTAAGCGTATAATTTATCCCTAGGGTGTATATAATTTGTATATAATTCTCAGTACTTGGATCACCTATAACTTTCACCATTTTTACGAGCTGACAGCCTGTCCAGAGTGAGGAAGGGAGTGAGGGTGATGGGCCATCGTAGGCTTTTAAAAAGATGAGAAAATTTGGACGTAAATGTTCCCACCAAAAAAATTTCCTTAAAAAAGGTTAGGTTAGGTGAGAACAGCGCCAGTATATAGATGTTTATAAAGTAACAAAAAGGGACAATAGCGGTAGTAATTGTGGTAGGCTGTATCGTTCCCTTCTGAATAGGGCGGAAACTGTACTTAGAGCCTATTGGAGTGGTTTATAAAGAGGGAATGAGTACAGATTCCTGGGTTAAAAAAAAAAGTGTATTTATGTGGTTGAACAGCGGAGGGGTGACCCACTTAAATATGGATTGGAAAAAAAATACATTAAAAACTTGATATTGAAATTGTAAGGTAAAAACAAACAAAGAAACAGACAAACAGATACATATTGAAGCTGCAACGTAAAAACAAACATACAAACAGACAAACAGATACATATTGAAGATGCAACGTAAGAACAAACAAACAAACTGACAGATACATATTGAAGCTGTAACGTAAAAAAACAAAAAAACATACATATTGAAGCTGCAACGTAAAACAGACAATCAAACAGAAAGATACATATTGAAGCTGCAACGTGAAAAATAGACAGACAAGCAGACAGGTACACACGTATTACCGTCACTGAACCAAACTGACAACAGCGCCATTTACAAGGTCTTGGTTTAAGGTTTTCAAACGAGTCACTGGGTCGTAATTTCTACTACATTACATTGACAAATTGACACTAATTCATCTTCTCTGGTGTAGTGTGGTGTAGTGTAGTGTGGCGTGGTGTAATGTAGTGTGGTGTAGTGTGGTGTGGTGTAGTGTAGTGTGGCGTGGTGTAATGTAGTGTGGTGCAGTGTAGTGTAGCGTGGTGGTGTGGTATAGTGGGGTTCAGGGTAGTGTAGTGTAGTGTGGCGTGATGTAGTGTAGTGTAGTGTGGTGTGGTGTGGTGTGGTATAGTGGGGTTCAGGGTAGTGTAGTGTAGTATAGTGTGGCGTGGTGTAGTGTAGTGTAGTATGGTGTGGTAAGTG
>NW_024739028.1:0-27461 GCF_018991925.1 Homarus americanus | reverse complement strand
CCAGAGGACTTTGTTATACTGGACCAGGAGATTTTGTTATACTCGATTAAGGAACTTTGTTATAAACGATCAGGGAACTTTGTTATACTTGTCCAGGGGACTTTGTTATGCTCAACCAGGGGACTTTTTTATACTCGATCAGGGGACTTTTTTATACTCGACCAGAGGACTTTGTTATACTTGATCAAGGGATATGTTATACTCGATCAGGGGACTTTGTTATACTCAACCAGGGGACTTTGTTATACTCGATCAGGGGACTTTGTTATACTCCATCAGGGGACTTTGTTATACACGATTAGGGGCCTTTGTTATACTCGATGAGGAGGCTTTGTCATACTCGACCAGGGGACTTTGTTATACTCGATCAGGGGATATGTTATACTCGATCAGCGGACTTTGTTATACTCGGTTCAGGGGACTTTGTTATACTCATCCAGGGGGCTTTGTTATACTCGATCAGGGGACTTTATTATACTCAATGAGGGGACTTTGTCTTACTCGATCAGGGTCCTTTGTTATATTCGACCGGGGACTTTGTTATAATCGATCAGGGGACTTTGTTATGCTCGATCTGGGGACTTTGTTAAACTGGGCCAGGAGACTTTGTTATACTCGATCAGGGGACTTTGTTATACTGGACCAGGGGACTTTCTTATACTCGATCAGGGAACTTTGTTGTAAACGATCAGGGAACTATGTTATACTTGTCCAGGGGGCTTTGTTATACTTGATCAGGGGACTTTGTTATACTCGATGAGGGGCGTTTGTTATACTCGATCAGGCGACTTTGTTATACTCGACCAGGGGACTTTGTTATACTCGATCAGGGGACTTTTTTATACTCGACCAGAGGACTTTGTTATACCCTGTCAGGGGACTTTGTTATACTCGACCAGGGGACTTTTTATACTTTACCAATGGCCTTTGTTATACTCAATGAGGGGCCTTTGTTATACTCGATCAGGGGACTTTGTTATACTCGACTAGGGGACTTTGTTATATGCGATTAGGGGACTTTTTTATACTCGACCAGAGGACTTTGTTATACTGGAACAGGGGACTTTGTTATACTCGATTAGGGAACTTTGTTATAAACGATCAGGAACTTTGTTATACTTGTCCAGAGGACTTTGTTATTCTCGATCAGGGGACTTTGTTATACTCGAGGAGGAGACTTTGTCTTACTGGATCAGGGCCCTTTGCTATACTCGATCAGGGGACTCTTGTTATACTCGATCAGGGGACTTTGTTATACTCGACCAGAGGCCTTTGTTATACTCGATTAGGGGACTTTGTTATACTCGATAAGGGGATTTTGTTATACTCAACCAGAGAACTTTGTTATACTTGATCAGGGCATATGTTATACGCGATCAGGGGACTTTTTTATACTCGACCAGAGGACTTTGTTATACTCGATGAGGGGATATGTTATACTCGATCAGGGGACTTTGTTGTGCTCAACCAGGGGACTTTGCTATACTCGATCAGGGGACTTTTTTATACTCGATCAGGGGACTTTGTTATACACGATCAGGGGACTTTTTTATACATGACCAATGGACTTTAATATACTCGATGAGGGGCATTTGTTATAATCGATCTGGGGACTTTTTTATACTCGACCAGAGGACTTTGTTATACGCTATCAGGGGACTTTGTTATACTCGACCAGGGGACATTTTATACTTGACCAATGGCCGTTGTTATACTCAATGAGGGACCTTTGTTATACTCGACCAGGGGACTTTTTTATATGCGATCAAGGGACTTTTTTATCCTCGACCATAGGACTTTGTTATACTGGACCAGGGGACTTTGTTATACTCGATCATGGAACTTTGTTATACTCGATCAGGGGACTTTTTTATACTCGACCAGAGGACTTTGTTATACCCTATCAGGGGACTTTGTTTTCCTCGACCAGGGGACTTTTTATACTTGACCAATGGCCTTTGTAATACTCAATGAGGGGCCTTTGTTATAATCGACCAGGGGACTTTGTTATATGCGATCAAGGGACTTTTTTATCCTCGACCAGAGGACTTTGTTATACTGGACCAGGGGACTTTGTTATACTCGATCAGGTAACTTTGTTATAAACGATCAGGGAACTTTGTTATACTTGTCCAGGGGACTTTGTTATACTCGATCAGGTGATATGTTATACTCGATCACGGGACTTTGTTATGCTCAACCAGGGGACTTTGTTATACTCGATCAGGGGACTTTTTTATACTCAACCAGGGGACTTTCTTATACTCGATCAAGGGACTTTGTTATACTCGATAAGGGGGCTTTGTTATACTCGATTAGAGGCCTTTGTTATACTCGATGAGAGGGCTTTGTCATACTCGACCAGGGGACTTTGTTATACACGATCAGGATATATGTTATACTCGATCAGCGGACTTTGTTATACTCGGTTCAGGGGACTTTGTTATACTCGTCCAGGGGGCTTTGTTAATCTCGATCAGGGGACTTTGTTATACTCGATGAGGGGACTTTGTCTTACTCGATCAGGGTCCTTTGTTATATTCGACCAGGGGACTTTGTTATAATCGATCAGGGGACTTTGTTATGCTCGATCTGGGGACTTTGTTATACTGGGCCAGGAGACTTTGTTATACTCGATCAGGGGACTTTGTTATACTGGACCAGGGGACTTTGTTATACTCGATCAGGGAACTTTGTTACAAACGATCAGGGAACTTTGTTATACTTGTCCAGGGGGCTTTGTTATACTTGATCAGGGGACTTTGTTATACTCGATGAGGGGCCTTTGTTATACTCGATCAGGGGACTTTGTTATACTCGACCAGGGGACTTTGTTATACTCGATCAGGGGACTTTTTTATACTCGACCAGAGGACTTTGTTATACTGGACCAGGGGACTTTGTTATACTCGATCAGGGAACTTTGTTATAAACGATCAGGGAACTTTGTTATACTTGTCCAGGGGACTTTGTTATACTCTATCAGGGGACTTTGTTATACTCGATCAGGAGACTTTGTCTTACTGGATCAGGGCCCTTTGCTATACTCGATCAGGGGACTTTGTTATATATTCGATCAGGGGACTTTGTTATACTCGATTAGGGGCCTTTGTTATACTCGATGAGGGGGCTTTGTTATACTCGACCAGGGGACGTTGCTATACTCGACCAGGTGACTTTGTTATACTCGACCAGGGGATTTTTTATACTTGATCAGGGGACTTTGTTATATTCGATCTGGGGACTTTGTTATACTCGACCTGGGGACTTTGTTATACTCGATCAGGGGACTTTGTTATACTCGACCAGAGGAATTTGTTATACTTGATCAGGGGATATGTTATACTCGATGAGGGGACTTTGTTATACTTGATTTGGGGACTTTGTTATACTCGACCAGGGTACTTTTTTATACTTGACCAATGGACTTTGTTATACTCAATGATGGGCCTTTGTTATACTCGATGAGGGGGCTTTGTTATACTCGACCAGGAGACTTTGCTTTACTCGACCAGGGAACTTTGTTATATTCGATCAGTAGACTTTGTTATACTCGACCAGGAGTCTTTTTTATACTTGATCAGGGGACTTTGTCATACTCAACCAGAGGACTTTGTTATACTTGATCAGGGGATATGTTATACTCAATCAGGGGACTTTGTTATACTCAACCAAGGGACTTTGTTATTCTCGAACAGGGGACTTTGTTGTACTCGATCAGGGGACTTTGTTATACTCGATTAGGGGCCTTTGTTATACTCGATGAGGGGGCTTTGTTATACTCGACCAGGGGACTTTGCTTTACTCGACCAGGGGACTTTGTTATAATCGATCAGGGGACTTTGTTATACTCGACCAGGAGACTTTTTTATACTTGATTAGGGGACTTTGTCATACTCGACCAGAGGCCTTTGTTATAAAAGATCGGGGGACTTTGTTATACTCGATCGGTGGACTTTCCTATATTTGACCAATGAAATTTGCTATACTCGATGAGGGGCCTTTGTTTTACTCGATGAGGGGACTTTATTATACTCGACCAGGGGACTTTGTTATACTCGATAAGGGGACTTTTTTATACCCGACCAGAGAACTTTGTTATACTCAATCAGGGGACTTTGTTATACTCGATCAGGGGACTTTTTCATACTCGACCAGAGGACTTTGTTATACTCGATTAGGGGAATTTGTTATACTCGGATCAGTGGACTTTGTTATACTCGTCCAGGGGGCTTTGTTATACTCGATCAGGGGACTTTGTCATACTCAACCAGAGGACTTTGTTATACTTGATATGGGGACTTTGTTATACTCGACCAGGAGACTTTTTTATACTTGATCAGGGGACTTTGTCATACTCGACCAGAGGCCTTTGTTATAAAAGATCGGGGGACTTTGTTATACTCGATCGGTGGACTTTCCTATATTTGACCAATGGACTTTGCTATACTCGATGAGGGGCCTTTGTTTTACTCGATGAGGGTACTTAGTTATACTCGACCAGGGGACTTTGTTACACTCGATCAGGTGATTTTTTTATACTCGACCAGAGGACTTTCTAATACTCGATCAGTGGACTTTGTTATTCTCGATCAGGGGACTTTTTCATACTCGACCAGAGGACTTTGTTATACTCGATTAGGGTAATTTGTTATTCTCGGTTCAGGGGACTTTGTTATACTCGTCCAGGGGGCTTTGTTATACTCGATCAGGGGCTTTGTTATACTCGATCAGGGGACTTTGTCTTACTCGATCAGGGCCCTTTGTTATACTCGACCAGGGGACTTTGTTATAATCGATGAGGGGACTTTGTTTTACTCGATCAGGGGCTTTGTTATACTCCATCAGGGGACTTTTGTTATACTCGATCAGGGGACTTTGATATTCTTGACATGGGCCTCTGTTATACTCGATCAGGGGACTTGGTTATACTCGATAAGGGAACTTTGTTTTACTTGTCCAGGGGGCTTTGTTGTACTCGATCAGAGGACTTTGTTATACTCGATCTGGAGAGTTTGTCTTACTGGATCAGGGCCCTTTGCTATACTCGACCGGGGGACTTTGTTATAATCGATCAGGGGACTTTGTTATGCTCCATCTTGGGACTTTGTTATACAGGGCCAGGGGACTTTTTTATACTCGATTAGGGGACTTTGTTATACTGGACCAGGGGATTTTTTTATACTCGATCAGGGGACTTTGTTATACTCGATCAGGGGACTTTTGTTATACTCGATCAGGGGACTTTGTTATACTCGACCAGGGGCCTTTGTTATCCTCGATTAGGGGACTTTGTTATACTCGATAAGGGGACTTTGTTATACTCAACCAGAGGACCTTGTTATACTTGATCAGGGGTTATGTTATACGCGATCAGGGGACTTTTTTATACTCGATCAGAGGACTTTGTTATACTCGATGAGGGGATATGTTATACTCGATCAGGGGACTTTGTTATGCTCAACCAGGGGACTTTGTTATACTCGACCAGGAGACTTTTTTATACTTGATCAGGGGACTTTGTCATACTCGACCAGAGGCCTTTGTTATAAAAGATCGGGGGACTTTGTTATACTCGATCGGTGGACTTTCCTATATTTGACCAATGGACTTTGCTATACTCGAGGAGGGGCCTTTGTTTTACTCGATGAGGGTACTTAGTTATACTCGACCAGGGGACTTTGTTACACTCGATCAGGTGATTTTTTTATACTCGACCAGAGGACTTTGTTATACTCGATCAGTGGACTTTGTTATTCTCGATCAGGGGACTTTTTCATACTCGACCAGAGGACTTTGTTATACTCGATTAGGGTAATTTGTTATTCTCGGTTCAGGGGACTTTGTTATACTCGTCCAGGGGGCTTTGTTATACTCGATCAGGGGCTTTGTTGTACTCGATCAGGGGACTTTGTCTTACTCGATCAGGGCCCTTTGTTATACTCGACCAGGGGACTTTGTTATAATCGATGAGGGGACTTTGTTTTACTCGATCAGGGGCTTTGTTATACTCCATCAGGGACTTTTGTTATACTCGATCAGGGGACTTTGATATTCTCGACATGGGCCTCTGTTATACTCGATCAGGGGACTTTGTTATACTCGATAAGGGAACTTTGTTTTACTTGTCCAGGGGGCTTTGTTGTACTCGATCAGAGGACTTTGTTATACTCGATCTGGAGAGTTTGTCTTACTGGATCAGGGCCCTTTGCTATACTCGACCGGGGGACTTTGTTATAATCGATCAGGGGACTTTGTGCTATGCTCCATCTTGGGACTTTGTTATAGGGACCAGGGGATTTTTTTATACTCGATCTTTGTTATACTCAGGGGACTTTGTTATAACGATGAGGGGACTTTGTTTTACTCGATCAGGGGCTTTGTTATACTCCATCAGGGGACTTTGTTATACTCGACCAGGGGCCTTTGTTATCCTCGATTAGGGGACTTTGTTATACTCGATAAGGGGACTTTGTTATACTCAACCAGAGGACCTTGTTATACTTGATCAGGGGTTATGTTATACGCGATCAGGGGACTTTTTTATACTCGATCAGAGGACTTTGTTATACTCGATGAGGGGATATGTTATACTCGATCAGGGGACTTTGTTATGCTCAACCAGGGGACTTTGTTATACTCGACCAGGGGAGTTTTTATACTTGACCAATGGCCTTTGTTACACTCAATGAGGGGCCTATGTTATACTCGATCAGGGGACTTTGTTATACGCGATCAGGGGACTTTTTTATACTCGACCAGGAGACTTTGTTATGCAGAACAAAACAGAAAAATGCTAGTGACAGGGGGGAAGGAGGTTCAGAGGAAGAATAAAGGGAGGATGGAAGTGAATTTTAGAAGGAGAGAACAGGTGCAGTGGCTAAACACCGCTTGCGTGAGGGGGTAGGCAAAATGCCCTAAGGGTGCAACAATCACAATCAGGACGAGGCAGAGGGAGGGCGGGAGCAAGTCCGGGCAAGCAAAGGGCCAACGCGGGTGCTCTGGTTGTCGTCTACCTTAGGCAGTGTTGGCAAAGCGGAGGAAGAACCGCCCCGCCACGGCGGAGGTGAAAGCCGAGAAGCGCAGGTGGACGGACGCACAGGCCACACACGATCAAATCAAACAGAGAAGGTGAAAATATGGAAATTTTGCTAGTCGTAGGGTTGTTTGGAGAAAGAAGAAGGTAAAGTCTATGAGCTATGTCAAAGAGGAACAGAGCGAGTTGGAGGAAGGGTTTTGAATCTTTGAGCATGAAATGTCAAAGTATTCATAGTAAGGAAGGATGAGCGTATCGTAGGAGAGTTTTTAGTAATAGCAGCAGACAGATTTGAGCTTTTTTGTCAAATTATGAACGGAGACGAGAATGAGATATAGGCTGAATGGTTTCAGTCTTGAGTTAGGTCGATTTTATTGAGAATTGGATGTCACAGACGTTGGGTATGTTTTGATTTGTTTCTGAGAGTTGTGGGTCTTTCAGCTATGTCAGAGAGAGTTGGAGGAAGAGTTTTGAATCTTTGAGCTTGAAATGTCAAAGTATTCGTAGTAAGGAAGGATGAGTGTATCGTAGGAGAGTTATTTAGTAATAGCAGGGGACAGATTTGAGCTTTGTCAAATTGTGAACGGAGATGAGTGAGATATAGGTTGTTTGGTTTCAGTCTTGAGTTAGGTCGATAATGTTGACAGTGGCTGGTATAGAGGTTGGGTATGTTTGATTTGGTTTTGGAGAGTTGTGGTGTTATGAGAGGCTTTGTCTGGCGGGGGTGTTGTGTTTGGAGATTGGTTGTGGGAGGGGGGGGAGTTTGTGTTTGGGGATTGGCGGGGGTGGAGGTTGTATGTTGATTTGAGGTGAATTAGAATTGCTTAGGGGGGGTTGTTGTGTGAGTGTGTATGCGTTTGCGTGGAAATGTAGTAAGGGGAGAGGGGGAGGGTTAGGATAATTGTTATAAGGTCAGGTATGGTTCGGTTGTCGGGAGGAGGGGGGAGGAGAGGAGAGGAGAGGGAGGCGAGGAGAGGAGACTTTGGAGGTTGTTGGGTTAATTTATAGTATGGAAGGATTCCTTAGGTGTGATATGATTTGTGTTGCTAATGAATAATTGTATTGAGTCATAGGTTTTTTTTTAGGAGGTCGAAGGGGCTTGTTGAAAAGGTCGGGTATATTAAGTTTTTCTTTGGGGATTGAGGTGTTGATTAGTGATTGGATATGAGTTAGCTATTTTTTTTTAGGAGGGATTGTGAGTAAGATTGGGTGGGTTAAGTTTTTCTTTTGGGAGGATTGGTGTTGATTGTGATTGGATGGAGAGTTTTTCTTTTTTGTGAGTAAGTGGTGGGTTAAGTTTTTCTTTTGGGAGGATTACAGGTTTTGTTGGTGGTTGGCAGAGTTGGGTTAATTATTGCATTCTTTCTTTCCTTTGGCTAGTAAAGGACTTCTGCAATTTCGTGGTAGGCTCTTGCAGGTATTGTGAGTTGGGTTAATTATTGCATTCATTCTTTCCTTTGGCTAGTAAAGGACTTCTGCAATTGCGTGGTAGGCTCTTGCAGGTATTGTGAGTTCTGGTCCCATTATTGAGGGAGAGGGTTTGTGTACAGGAACAATGCACCCCTCCTCGACCTTATTGGCTAAGGGAGGCGTTCATATCATCCGTTGATGGTACCGTTTTTAGGTACACCTCTCCGACCTTATTGGCTAAGGGAGGTGCCCATAAAACAGTGTTGGTAACATTCTAGAGGGAGAGGGCTTGCTGCAGGTACTGCGCAACTCTCCTCGACCTTATTGGCTAAGGGAAACATACATGTCATCCGAGTTAGTATGGGATGGGTAAGTTAGGTATTTGTTTTGGGAGGAGTGATAGGGTGTGGTTAGTTAATGGTAGAATGGTTATTTTTTATTTTGTGTGGGATTGCTAGTAACGGCTGGGTATGTTAGGTTTTTGTTTTGGGAGGAGTGATAGGGTGTGGTTAGTTAATGGTAGAATGGTTATTTTTTATTTTGTGTGGGATTGCTAGTAACGGCTGGGTATGTTAGGTTTTTATTTTGGGGGGATTGTTAGGGTCTTTTCTTTCTTTTTTGGGGGGAGTGTTAGTGCAGGTTGAGTGGGTTAGATTTTTTTTTTTGTCGGAGTGGTCTTGAGTTTGAGTTGGTGGCGTGGTTTTTGGAGTGAGGGGGGGGAGGAGGGAATTGGTCAAGTAGGTAAGGTTAGGTTAGGTGGGAATCATTGGGAGTGGGGTTGAGAAGAGGTTAGGTTAAGCTTAAGTTAGGTTAGGTTGATTGGGTTAGGTTAGGTGGGAATCGTTGTGTGTGGGCTGAGGAGAGGTTAGGTTATTAGGTTAGGTTGATTTGGTTAGGTTGGGTGGGAATCGTTGGGTGAGGGTTAAGGAGAGGTTAGGTTTAATTTGGAGGGGGAAATTTTTTTTGGGTGTGGTTATAGGGAAGTTATTAATACAAGGG
The DNA here is from genome assembly GCF_018991925.1 of Homarus americanus. NCBI lineage: Eukaryota > Metazoa > Arthropoda > Malacostraca > Decapoda > Nephropidae > Homarus > Homarus americanus. The sequence goes on along the minus strand of NW_024739028.1, from coordinate 18,016 downwards.
AGGTGGGAGGGGAGTGTTTGGTCTGTTTAGTATGGAGGGATTTCTGTCTCTGAATCTGCGTGGGAGTATGATGTTGTCGAAATAATCCTGCCATTGAGGGTAAGTAGTGAGGAGTGATTCTATTTGTTTGTCACCTAGTTGTCTCCAGTAGATGTTAAGTGGGGGGAGGGAGCTGAGTTCATGTAGATGACTATTTCGGGTGAAGGATGACCAGTGTGTGTTATGGATGAATCTTAGTGCTTTGTTTTGTATGACTTGAAGTTTCTTGGCGCTTGATGGTGGTGCTAGCTGGAGTGTGTTAGGTGCATAAGTCAATAGTGGGCGTATGAGGGCTTTGAATAGGTGTGTTTTGGTTTTGATTGATGCGGTTCTGAATCTGTATATATTCCCGAGTGTTTTGTTTGCGATCAAAGCCTTCATATTGGTGTGTAGTGTCATGGTGAGGGTGTCGTTGAATGTGACTCCTAGGATTGTGTTTGTTCGTTTGATAGTTATAGGTGAAGGGTAGGCGATGTAGGGGTTTAGGTAAATGTGACGTGGTTGTCGTCTTTTGGTGCCGAAGTAGGTGATTTGTGCTTTGTTCGGGTTGGTTTGTATTCGCCATCGGAGTTCCCATTGTGTAACTTGTTCGAGTTCCCTGTGTGCTTTGTCTGTTAGGTGATCAAGAGTTCTGTGTCTGACTAGTTGGGTTACATCGTCGGCGTACTGTATTGTCAGAGAGTCGATGTGTAAGGGGTCGGGTAAGTCGTTTGTGTAAAGAATGTATAGTGTTGGGGACAGGACTGATCCTTGTGGGACTCCTGCATGCAGTGTGAAGTGGTCAGAGTAGGCAGGTGTGACTTTTATCCTCATTTTTCTGTCTGTTAGGAAGTTACATAGTAATTGTTGTGATTTTTGAGGGAGGTTAAAATTGGTGCATATCTTGTACTTTAATCCATCGTGCCAAACTGTGTCGAAGGCTTTTTGTACGTCTTTTGTAATGAGTGCTATCTTGTATGCATCTTTGTTCATGTGGAGGTAGTTTGTGATTATATTGAGTGCGTCTTGAGTTGAGTGGTGTGCTCTGAAGCCGAACTGCTTGTAGGACAGTAGTTGTTCATCTTCAAGGTGGTATCTGAGGCGGGTGTTGTATAGTCTTTCAAAAGTTTTGCCTAAGACTTCTAGTATGCTGATCGGTCTGTAGTTTTGAGGATCTGTTGGGTTTTTGTTTGGTTTAGGTATCATGACGGCTGTGGCTGTCTTAAAGAGCTTTGGGAAGTATCCTGTAGCCAGTTGGGTGTTGTAGAGGTATGTAATGGCTGTGACTGTTTCTGGGGGCAGGTGCTTCAGGATTGCTTGACCAATATTGCTGTCACCTGGTGTTTTCTTTTTGGTTTTGTCCAGTGCTTGTTTGACTTCTGTTGGGGTGAAAGGAGCAGTGAGGGTGTGGTCCTGTGTGAGAGTGGAGGTATCTATTGTGTTGTCAGGAGTTGTTCTGTCGTGAAGTGTTTGCATGTGTGTGGTGATGTTGTTTATGTGGTTTAAGATGTACCTTTGTTGTGTGGGGGGGTGTGGGTGGAAAATGTGTTCCCAGTGTTGTTTTAGTGTTTGTGCTACGTCGGCTGGCTCATTGATTTTCCTACCATTTACTAGCAGGTGATCAAAGGGGGGTTTTGCAGTTCCTTTCAGCTTGGCGATCCTTTGCCAAAATTCTCGGGGGTTATGTGTTCTGTGTTCCTGGGCAGCCTCTACGAGTTTTGCCCAGTGGACCTTATGATCTTGACGGAGGCTATGGATGATGTGTGTTCTTAGTGTGGAGATGTCTGTGTAAACTGGTGCTAGGTTAAGTTTGTTTAGTTCGAATCGTGTCCTGTAGCAGTGAAGTAGGCGTTGAGTTCTTATGGAGGGTGTGAAGGAGTATTTTCTCTTGAACCGGTGTTTAGGAATGTGGGTATCTGCTATGGCGGTGATAGTGTTGAAAAGGTGTGTCCAGGTTTCCTCAATCATCCTAGTGGGTTGGTGTTCGAGGTTGAGTGTGTATTGTTGTTCAGAGAGTGTGGTTTTGAAGGCATCCCAATCTGCGTGTTGATACTGGTATTGAGGTGTGGTTGTTGGGAGGAGGATGGGATTGTTGGAGAGGTGAAGAGTGATGGGAATGTGGTCTGAGCCTGATAGGGGGCCGGGAGTGATGTAGTGTTGGAATTGGAGGGCAGGGGTGTTGGTGATGCCGATGTCTGGAGTGCCTTTGCCGTGAGCAGCGTAGAATGTGGGGAAGAAAGGGCCAATGTGGTGAAGGTTTTTGTGAGTGACCAAAGCGTGTAGTTGTTGGCCATGGGGGTCGATGCGGTTGTGTTGGAATGCGGTGTGGTGTGCATTGAGGTCGGCCATTAGTATTACAGGTAGGTGTGAGTTGTTAAAGATGGAGTTTAGGTCTGTGAAGGGGATAAGCGAGTTAGGTCTTGAGTATGTTGTGCAGATGATTGTCTGTCCGTGTTGAGTGTCGATCTTGACGGCCATGAAGTGTTTGAAGGCGAAGTTGGTGATGAATTCGTGTTTCATGGAGGATCTGATGAGGATAGCAACGCCCTCGAATAGTTCGTGGGGTGATTGTCTGCTTGTGTAGCCGAAGTGCCTGATTTTGGTGAATGTGCATGTTGAGTTGAGGAGGAGGATGTCTGGGTTGTGTTCTTGTATGAGGAGAGAGATGGCGTGTCTGTTTGAGTGATATGCTCTACAGTTGTATTGCATAATGGTGATCATGTTGTATAATTTGTTCTTGGTTACTTAAATGAGATTGAAATTCTGGGGTGCAGGGATGAGGTCTAACTTGTCGAGTGACTGTGAGCGAGGTCTGAGTGTGGTGTATGCAGGTGAGGGATGGGCGGTTACGTGACTGTGTGTGTAGGGGAGTCGGGAGGATGAGTGGAGTGTGCTAGGTTCGTGTCGGGGTTGTTTCCTGTTTCCTTTGGGGTAGTGCCGAATAGATTTACTTTGATTATAGATTTAGTTGGATGTGTGTATTTTATAATTCTTTTGCTGTCATGTGTGTAGGAAGAAAGGGGGGAGGTGTTCTTCCTCTTAGGTCTAGTGGTCTTGACCACTAGTTCTGTGGGGGGATGGGCTGCCATTTTATTCTTGGGAGTCTGAGGTGTTAGGGGAAGATTGGGTTTGGTTCGGATTTTTGTGGTCCGGGAGTTCATCGAAGTCGTGTGGGAAAAGTCAGGTGTAGGCAAGGTCAAGGTGGAGGGGCCGGGAGGTTTTGGACTGATTACTCTGGGGGGTGAGGTAATAGTAGATTGGTGAGATAAGTCAGGTGTGGGCATGGCAGAAGTGGAGGGGCGGAGGGAGATTGCAGTGGTTTCTCTGGGGGGAGGGGGTGGCATGTTGGTCCGGTCGGAGATGGGGGCAGTGGAGAAGATGAGGTCGGGACCGGTTCTGAAGGAATCAGGAATGTGTATGGTAGGGAGGCCGTTCGCCTTCAAACCATCAATTGCCAGTTTCAGAAAAAGAGACCTGTTTCCGTTGCTTAGGGTATGTGCCAGAAGTATGATAGTGGTGATTTTTGCGTCAATGTCGGGGGAGGGTGGGGGGGCGGTCAGGTTGTTGGTCCAGCAAGTGCGGGTGGGGAGGGTCGTGGCAGTAGGGAGTGAGTGGTGGGGAGGTGGAGGTGGTGCTGTGGGAGGTGCTGTAGGAGGTGAGGGTCGGCGGGGAGGGAGTGGTGTTGTGCTATTGTCGAGTCTGATTTTGCACTTGTTGCTGATGGCAGCGTGACGGCCTTTACAGTTGCAGCATTTTGTTACCGTGGCAGTGCAGTTTCGGTAGGAGTGGCCTTGATTGGCACACTTTGAGCAAGTTATTGTGTTACTGCAACGGTTGGTGCTCTGCCCGAATTGGTAGCAATTGAAACATTGGTGCACTTGTATGAAGTGTTGGAATTCAATGTCTCTTGAGGGGATGATATTGTTGCCGATTTTTATTCCGTAAGATTTTAATTTGATGGCGTCAGTTTGTGTAGCTGTAGTGATTTTTAACATGGGGAGAGTTCCCATCCGGGCTGCATATGTCATTTGGGAGGTGTTGTGTGAGTTGAGCTCATTCAAGAGGTTTAGGTTGTCAAGAATAGGTGGGATCACCATCCTGCATATGAGGGTGCATTTTGCACGGTACTCAGGGGAACTGAGGACCGTTAAGCCATTGTCCCTCAGTCTGTTGTTCATTGCTGGGGAGTGGAATTGGTCGGCATCTTCATCAGTTGGTACAAAGATTTTGATGATATCGTCGTTTGTGAAGGAACGGATCTGAAATATCAAGGTCAGCTGGAAAATGAGTGAGGCGAGGTCTGTGCACGGTTGGATGGTACGGTCCACTTTAATTTTAATTGAAGGCATGTTTAATGATTTCGAATTTGGAGATTTATGGAGATCTCCCCTAACAGTCCCTGGTTTCCTGCGCCCCTCACGTAGGGGAGGCCCTGCACTATCACAGGGGTCCCCAGGCGAATCGGCAGGCTGTGCTGACCCTCCACCCTTCACACAAACACGCACTAGCGAGGTGTGGGGACAGAGGGCGTTTCCAGACGAATACTCCCCTGTACGTCAGCTGACAGGGGAATAGGTCCTTTCACGGCACGGAAGAGAAGGATTAGAGTAGAAGAAAAAGGTCTGAAAACTCACTGCCGACTCTCTCTTCACACCAAGCCCCTCAGCAGCATTCGGGGTTCCTAAGGGAGGTCCGATACTGTAGGAGAGGCTCAATGTGTTGATCGAATCAACAGAATTGTCAGTTGGAGAATTGAAGTCAGGTGCTTTGGTTTTCCAGGGTACGTGGGAAGGTGGGAGAGGTCCAATGACTAGCCAATCAGCTGTGTCTGTACCTTCTCCGACTTCCACTTCGCTCTGTGACTGACTGCTACTGCTCCTGACTGCGACTGCTCCCGACTGCGACTGGCGACTCACTGACCACCTACCACTATTACGCCTGTATGAAACTGGTAACTTCAGGTCCGCAAGAGTAGCAGTCCAATAAATCTTAAAAAAAAAAAAAAAAAACATTAAATAATTATTATAGCGCTTGAAATACTATCTACTGTTATATCAAAACATGAACGAGAAGAAAAGTCAAAAGCTAGCGAGCTACAACTTAAATTATTAGTATAAAAGATCAATAAAGAATTTTAAAATACAGCATGTCTAGTTGAGCCCGGATACTTTAACTCTCCTAATTTCCTTCAAACTTTCCCCTCATTTACGTCCACCTAACCCCCTCCCCCCCCGCCCCAATACTTCCAAAGTACTTCCAACAAAAACCCAGCAACAAATATTAGCCCTTCATCCTTATCTACAGGCTTCAAGTCAAGTTTGATAACGTAAAAAAAAACAAAAAAACATAGGAAAAAAATGCTTCTGTAACAGTGCCATGTAAATTGTCATGTTTTAGAGAAAATCTATGAGAATCTAGTTTAGACAATATTCCTGCCAAAAAGCCATTATAGAGGCATATTACACCAAAAAGAGCCTGCCTATGTGCCTACATCTTAGCCAATCACCGTGACCTCTAAGTGTGACGCGAAAGGCGCAGCTGAGCTGTTTTTTTTTTTTTTTTTATTGGACACCCCCTTACATCCTTGTTTAAGGTGAAGCGCAGAAGCGTTTACAGCGCCCAACAGGGAAGCATGCTAAGTTCATGGTTGATGATGATGATGGGATGGAGAGAAGAGAGCCATTGGCTCAAGAAGGTGGAAGACGGTGTAGGAGGAATATGTCTCATGAGTTAAGGGCGTAGAAGCCTGAAGAGTCAAGGGCGTAGAAGCCTGAAGAGTCAGTGGTTTATGTCAAAGCAAGTTATTGGAAGCTCAAACAACTTTCCCTGAATACGAATTCGCAACTTTCGATTTATAGCAGGTACCTACTTTGCTGCCAGGTGAACAAGGACCAAGGGAAGCTGGCAAGTGTGTCGGAACAAATTTCCACCGACCCGGGAATCGAACCCGTGACAACTGGCTTGCGAGGCAAGAGCGGTACAGCTCTACCCACAGGCGCCCCAGCTGAGCTGATTTGCTGAAAATTAGCGTCTCCTACCCAACTACAATTGGGTTGTACAGTAATAAGGTTGAACAAGAGGACAGAACATGATTATGTCTCTTTGGCAATTATGTTTATTGCAATGGTAATTACTTATCTATTTTCATGATAATTTCCGATAAAACGGTTTTGATGGTACAATAAAAGCAGGTACTGTAAATATAGTAGGTGTTACAAGAAATATTAATACTTAGACAATAGATTTTTTTTAAGAGATGATTTAAAGGAAGGGAGCGTAGGCTTTGCTCGGATGTGTGGGGGTAAGTTGTTCCACACCTTCACACCGTGATATTTTATGGAGGAGTAGCTCTGGGTGCCTTAAGTTGTATCTCTGATTATACCGGAACTGGAAATAATTATTGTCAAGCAAGTGATTGATAGATTCAGATTTGCCCCCGAGGGGGATAGTTTATTGGGCACCCCCTTACATCCTGTGCAAGGTGAAGCGCAGAAGCATTTACAGCGCCCATCTGGGAAGTATGCAAAGTTCATACTTGCCTTTATGACTCGTGCATTAAGGGGGTAAAAGCCTGAAGGGTCATAGGTTTTGTCAAGTTACATAAAGTGAGAGAATGATGAGTGCGTGGGGGGAAAGTTCCTGGTACATTTCATCTGTTTATGGCAAAGCGTGGCAGGTCCCTAATAATGTCAAGTGCCAGGCCTGTCACTAGGAGGAGGGATATCTGGTCAGGGAGGGAAGAGGTGTTGGTAACAGCTAGGGACCTGTAGGAGGTGGTCATAGGGCAAGTGAGGATGTAGTGAGAGAGGGTGTGAGAGTCGGGTTGGCCACAAATTTTACAAACAGTGCGGCCAGGCTCAGGGTTGCCAATGTACTCCCATAGGTACCTGTACCCTAGGTGCAGTCTCATGTACATAATCTGTTGAGATCGAGTCATGGATTGATACTCTTTGTAGTGGCGGTTGTCGTCACCGGTTACAGCGTCATAGTGGCATAGTGTGAAGCTACCCCGTTGCTTCAGGTGTGTCCAATTTTCATCGAATGCCTCTCGTTGTGTGGCGTGTATGCGAGATTTGAGATGACTCAAGGAGAGGGCGAGAGCGGCTTCAATATCTTCTTCTTGTGTAGCTTCTTTGGCAAGCCGACCAACAGTGTCACAGGCAGTTATTCCTATAAGTGACGGGATCTAAATAAACTTGACACGGATGTCATCAGTTTGTTCTAGCCCGGCGACGGCGGCTAGGGTGTGTTGGGCGGCAGGGGAGGAGGGGGAGGCTAATTTGAGCCTCGCTAGCGCCGAAGTGCTGTCACTGATTATATGGAGGTTCCAGCGTTCAGTGCGAGCATACAGTAGGTCGCCACCTCATGAATGCCCGCGAGGATGGCTATGCTTTCAGCATCAGTGGAGGAGGCCCAGTCGTGGACCCTGATTTTCCTGCAGGCCTGGCGCTCAGGAATCCACACAGCTGCCCCAGCGCTGCCCAGCGTGGTAACAGACCCATCACAGTAGACGAGGATAGGAGGGTGGGAGGTCTTAAGAGAGGAGGCGACATCATTAATCTGCTCAAGGCAGTTAAGTTTGAGCATATTCCGCAGTTGGGTGGATTTACGACCAGGGAAGGTGTGGACGACAACATCAACACTCGGGGAAGTCCACGGCGGTAGAGGCGAATGAAAAGTGATTGATAGATTTGTAAACAAAGGGGCACAGCAGAAGGTGTTAACATCTTCGAATTTAAAAATTTTCAATATAGCTAATTTTTTATTTGTGTGATCTGTTTTTTTTTCAAGTAGGTCATTGTCCGTACAACTCTCTTTTGTGCAGTAACCAGAGATTATGTTTTTGAAGAGCTAGAGGCCCCCCCCCCATACTGTGTGACAGTGTATCAGGTGTTGGTAAACAAGATCATGATAGATTTCTTTCATTGCTGTGACAGTGAGTGACTGTCGAGTGTGATACAGACTATTAAAAAAAATTCTTTGCTGACCTTAAGCATAAATCAAGTACTATTTATTAACAGAGACCTTGTTAAGCTGTAAAAATACGCCGTTGTACCTTATATTTCTTATGTAATCCCTTATGAATTGTGTAAGGGGGATAGCGCGAACGCAGTCCCCCGCTAACAAAAATTGCGCACTCGAGTTAACCACATTTGGGTTAATCGCAAGGGTCAGCATCACCGGAGTGCAATGGTGAGCCTCGCCCTGGGAAAACCGCCTTCGTGATCACGGTATCTCCTGTGCCAGGTAAGTATGCCCTGAATTGTTCATCCTAAACCCTAACCTAACTTGACTGACTATCATTGTGCTGAACCATCTCTCTTATGTTATTTATTTAAATTTATAAACCAATTATATGATAACTTTTTATATAATTCGTAATATGCTAAAATAAAAATTGTCACATTAGAAGTGAGAGGCATATGATGGAAATAAACAAGTTTGGCTTTATAAACTATTCATTTCCATCAAAACACAAACATAAGGGGTTAGAAAATTTTAACTATTGATAATTTTTCGCGTTTTTCTTGTGTCTAATTCAATATGATTTCCCATTAGATCCAAAATAAAGTAATTAATAGTATCTCAACCATCAACTTTAGATTGATTTGCCAGGATAAGTTTGTATAGAGGTAAGCCAAGTTTTGTTCTGTAGCAAATTGATCCTGAAGTTTCTTCCTCTCACAATTAAGTCGTTTGGGATATTGCTTATGTACTTTATCTATTAATTATGAGGAACTTGCTATCCAGTGAGGGCTATCCCTCCTAATATAAAACTGAACATTGTGGAAATACTTTATTTGGCATAGTAATGAGATCAATATAGCCCAGAATCATTTTATTGGAAAATTGACTAATAACCAAACTAGAAATTGATACAATTCCAAATTTTCTACAATTATATGCAATAAATATTTATACTTGTGTAAGCATTTTACAAATACTTCAGGAACTACTTCTCTGGGCGGAGCTTCATTTTTTCATTAAGGTTGGCATACACGGTTCATAAAGTAATTGTCAATTCAATTTCAATTTCAATTGTTTATTCCTTGATAGAGGAAGCGGGATCCTAGTGCTGTCACTAGGTACCCCTGTACAATGACACCAGAATCATCTGGCAAGTGTGAAAAGTATATACAGTATAAATATTATAAAGGGGCTTACTAAAGCCTAAGGAAGGAAGGATGTTCCTTTAACACATAATTAATATTATTTACAAAATATCTGGCCAGTATTGGGAGGATCATCGTGTCTCCGTCAGGGGGTCGTGGAGTGGTGGTCCAGCAGGCGTCACGGAAGCGTTGTGTGTGGGGACATCTTAGGAGGTAGTGAATAAGGGTGCGGCTGTCGGGTCTTCTGCATAACGCACAAGAGCGTTGCTCAGGGGATGTGGGGATACCAATCTCCCAAGCAAAGTCATACCCAATGATGATACGGGCAGCAATCACGTCCCCCTTCCGCGACCCTTTCCCGTAGACGTACGAGAAGTCAGGAAGTTTACGGAGGACATCGTACCATGTGGGCGGGGAGTCCAGGGGGATGGCTGCTTCCCGAGCTTCTCTCTGTTTGCGGCGGATTTGGGTCCTAATCTGTAAGAGTGTTCGAGGAACAACGTAGTCAGGTGTGGCCTTGTTGCAGCCAGTCTTGGCAAGGTCATCTGCTGCCTCATTCCCCAAGATACCGACATGACTAGGTATCCATAGGAATGTCACAGGACGGCCTTCATCCTGAAGTGTGGATGTTAACCCTCGTATTCGGAGGATGAGGTCCTTATTTTCCCCAGATCCAAATGCGATCCCGTCGAGAACAGACCTGGAATCGCAGCAGACAAGCAAGGGGCAGAAACCATCTGCTTCTTCCTCAGCGAGAAGGGCAGCAAGGAGGGCTATTAGTTCAGCCTGAGTGGAGGATGCCCCGTCAGAAACTCTGAGAGACAGTTTGATAGGCTCAGGGGCATGAGGACGGGAGATGTAGACACCAGCCCCGGCCCTACCTGTAGCGGGGTCAACAGAACCATCAGTGTAGAGGACGACCCTACCTGGGGACCAGTGAGCGATCCTGGAGAGGTGGTATTTGCAGAGAATAACAGGGTTCACCTGGGATTTCGGGAGCGGTCCACCGAGGGCAATCACTTCAGGTTGAAAATCCAGCCAGGGAGAAGGAGACGAACCAACAGCAGGGGTGACAACAATATCAGGCAGGAGGTCGTGTTCCTGAAGGGCTCGGATGAGTGACCCTCGCCACTGTCTTCTAGATGGAGGTCGGTCTCGAACAGCAGTAGTCAAGTTGGTTTGGACATAGTTGCCCCTAGGATCCCGTAGAATGGAAACGGCAGTTTTTAGGTAAAACTCCTGGACACGATCCTGTAAGGGGGAAAGACCAAGTTCGTTATATAGAGAAGTAGAGCGTGTCCACTGAGGAGCCCCAAGGATGATACGAGCAGCTTTCCTCTGGATAACTTCGAGACGGTTGACAGCAGTCCGACTAATGTTGACGAGGGCAGGGGCGGCGTAGTCGACACAGGAACGGACAAAAGACTTGTACATGGTGAGAAGTACAGGGATGCTGGCACCAAGGGAACCCCTGCACATGGTAGAGAGGGGAGCGAGACGCCGAAAACATATGTCTCGAAGATAGCGGACTTCAGGGATCTGACAACGTGTGCGAGTTACATACACACCCAGGTATTTTGTCTCATTAACCCAGTCCAAGGGCGTTCCTGATAAGAAAAGGGGTGGAGGTACAACACGACCGTGCCACATGGCTTTTGTTTTCGCAGTTGAAAGAAGGAAACCAAGTGAATCACACTCTCTGGAGACCAGATCAAGGGCTTCCTGCATGCTGAGGTAGTCAGGGGCTTGGAGGAGGACATCGTCGGCATATCCTGAGTGGACAACTTCTGTCGGCCACGGGAGTGATGCAATGGAGTGCATGAGAGTGTTAAACAAGGTGGGACTCAGGACTCCACCTTGAGGGGTGCCGAGGTTCATTTCTTGAACAGGAGACATAGAGCCTTCAACGCGAACCCGGGCCTGACGTCCAGTGAGGTAAGAGGCGATCCATTGTAGAAGTCTCCCTTTAACCCCTAACCGTGCAAGTTCAGCTAAAATGAGGGCAGGCTGAGCCGTATCAAAGGCTCCCTTGATATCAAGGAAGACGGAGACGCGGGCAGTCTGATTGCAATAAAAGGAAGCAATGGAGTGTGCTGTGCTGCGATGTTGAATGAAACCATTGAGGGAGTTGTGGAAGCCGCCTATGGTGTGAAGAAGGCGACGATGGAGTACCCTCTCCATCATCTTGCAAACACAGGAGGTAAGACTAATGGGTCGATATTTCCCAGGATCTCCCGGCTTAGGGATGGGGATAATAGTGGCATTTTTCCAGTTGGACGGGAGAACCCCATGTTCATAAGACATATTGTAGAGAGCAAGCAAGGGGCCGTTAGGAATATTAGTACAGGCGTTGAGGACGGAGTAGGTTATCTGATCATCCCCAGGAGAGGTGTCTTTTCTAGAGCGACGAGCACTGTCAAGCTCGAACTGTGTGATGGGATGATCAGTGGGGGCAGGGGAGGTAAGAGCAGCACGAACAACAGGCTCAGACGCATCGATGCGGGCCTGCACTGCCTCCTGCATTGGATCTGGAAGTGCCTCAGGGGAGGAAGCTCGTGCCCAGTCCTCCATTAAAGAGCAGGCAAGGGAGGCGGGGTCAGGGTGGGGAGGAGGCCTCCGTCGAGTACCCCGTATAGCATTAATCCGATTCCATACATAAGAGGGTGACGACTGGAACGATAGAGATCCCGTGAAGGATAGCCAGTCCGCCTCACGTATCCGACGGCGCTCCTGAGTTGCAAAGGAGCACCAATTTTTGAAGTCTTCCCAGTCCTCTGGAGACCGAGACCTCCGTATGGCAGAGTGGAGATCTCGGGTTACCTGCCGGAGATGTCTCATGGCAGGGATACGATACCAGTAGTTGGTGGCACTTCTGGGGTGACAGGGAGGGCGTGGAGGGGTAGCGCGATTGACAGAGTCATACACGGCATCAACAAAATCAGCGCTGTAAGAGTCAAGGGACTGAGGGACAACATAGGAATCCGCCCAGGTAGAAAGGTATGGGGTAAAGGAAGGAACAGCATCTTGTGTGAGACGAAGGCGAGGGGATCGATAAGGAGTTGATGTCGGGGCAGAGAAGGAGAGCCTGAGATGGGTAGTAACGGCAAGATGGTCACTATACAGAGCAGGCTCGGTGCAGACGGTAGGATGAAAGGAAGTATGACCGTTCAATAGTAAGCCAACATCAAGGAAACTATGGGGGAGGCGAGTAGGATCGTCAGGACAAAGAAAGCGAACATCATCATCCCCATTAAGAAACTGTGAGAGATGTGATCCATTAAGGGTACATGGAGTGGGATGATCCGGAGTAAGAGTGGGATGGCGGGCATTAAAGTCGCCAAGAACAATAGTGGGAACCCCATCATGGAGGTCGTGAAGAACCTGGGGGTCCAGAGAATCACTCTTGAAATGAACATTGACTACACGAAGGGTCCGGTCACCAAGAGTAAGGGAGACAGAAAGTAATTCAGACGGGGGTCCATGTGAGTCAGGTGAAGGGAGACGAACAGATGGAATAGTGTTACGCACAAGGGTGAGGAGGCCACGAGCCTGCCCACGGTACCGAGGCAGGGTGTAAACAGAATAGCCAGAGAGGCGGAGTGGAGTAACATCGTCTGTGATGGTTTCCTGAAGTAGAGCAACATCTTCTTGATGGGAGAGCACAAACTGGGCGAGGTCTAAGTCCCTGGATGTTCCATTGTAAGAAGAGGAGGGAACGGCCTCCGGTGTGAGATGAGTCGGAGGGGCTAGATAGGGCTCCAGAGGAGGTACCAAATTCTGTTGAGAGAAATGGAGAGGGAGGAGTGGGAGAGCGAGGGATGGATCCTCCATCTCGGGAGATGGAAGGAGGCAGGTCATCAGGGCTTGCAAAGCGCGCCCCTGTTGGGTCAGGGTGTCCAGAATGAGTTGTTGTTGCTTCTGCAATGTCGCAATTGTTTTCACAAACAAGTCGAGTTGGGCTGAGAGAAGGTTGATTTGCTTGGAGTGGCGATCCAGACGGAGAGTGATTGTTTCCATAGAACCAACTTGGTGTGCCTGTGCATGAGCTGGAGGTGGCGGCGAGGATTGCCGAGGGCCCGACTGGGCATGTGGCGGTGGTAGCGACGGAGAGGGACGGTGAGGGTTCAGTTGAGTAAGAGGTGGTGGTGCTGGTGAGAGACAGCGGGGGTCCGGGTGGGCAGGAGATGGTGGTGACTGTGTGGCAGGGCCGGCAACGACCTTGTTCCAAGAACGGTAGGGAGAGGGAGAGAGGGGAGAAAGGATGGGTGGTAGGGGTGATGGAGGGGGTGGTAGAGGAGAGGAGATCAATGGGAAATCCTTGGTGGATGGAAGAGGCGGTGGTGGATAGGATTGAGGTTTGGTTGACAGGGGCTTCGTCAGAGACGAGGGCCGTGGTACAAGGTAAGTTTTCCCCGGGCGAGTGCCAGGACGCTGTGGGCAATTGGCATTCCAGGCGTGGTGACTGCCATGGCAATTGACGCACCGTGGAATAACTGGGATTTTGTTCTGAATTTTCGATTTGCATTCCACTGTGTCGTGAGGACCTGCACAGAAACCGCAGGCGACCATCCTCGTGCACTCCCAGCTGCGGTGTTTCCACGATTGGCAACGACCACAGATTTTCGGGGTTCCGATAAATCGGTCGAGAGGACAGTTGTGAATTGGTCCCACATTCACCTTCGGGGGGAGGGGGCCCACCCACCAGCCGATGAGTTCGTTGGATGGACGTTTGGAGACCGGGTTGATGCGGCGTTCCATGTCCAGTAGTTGTGGGAGAAGAGGGCGAAGATCGTCGATAGGGATCTCCCAGGGTACGTGGCGAGCCATTACCTTGGTACGACGAGTTTCTGGGGTGATGATGGTGAACTTCAGCATCACCTCCCCCTGGGGAGCAGGAAAGCCCACCTGAGTGAGCAGGCGTACCGTCTCGTCCATTTGTGTGGTGACTATCACGGCTGTGGGACCTCGGCGGAGGCGAAGTGTTGAGTCCTGAAGTGGAGAGCAGTGACGGAAGAACCAGGTCGTCCGTGTGCTCAGAGGCAAGTCCCGAGGGAAGGCGAGACGACGAAGGCGCGACGGGGCAGGGAGACAAAGGGAATCCCCTATGTCCATCGTCGGCGGAGGGTCAGTCATTGAGCCACATGTAGGCTCACTTGGGGACCCCGATGACAGGAGTCCACCCTCTACAGCCCCAGAAGGGGTGCAAGGGGGAGCCGTGGCCCCTGCTGGAGACCCTGACTTCTGAGGTTTCTGCTTCTTCTTTGACGTGTCTTCAAGAAGAAAGTCGTCAGCATCACTGTCACCTACTGCCGCCGTTTCCAACGAACGGGAGCGTTTAACGGCGGGCATAGGGTACGTTGGCAACACTGCAGTCAGGTGGAGTGGTAATGACGTCACACTATCACACTGCGCATGCGCAAACTTGAAAAACTTTGCTCAGAGGGATCGGGTGGTAGGACCAGATGTTTTATCCCCAAAAAATGACAAAGTCCAAAAGTAACAAAAAAATATATGCCACTGTGCTGATATCTGGGTCTTACTATAGTTGTCTGCACAGGCTGGGATTGGTAGACGCTCTGAATTCGTCAGAAATACGAATTTTAAGGAGCAGTCTCTTACAGCCTTTGTTGACACTACGCACGCATGCGCGTTTCTCAAGTAATTGTCTCAATCATTTAGGCACTATCATTTTTAATGTAATTTATACTTTTCATAATGCAACGGAAATTAGTTTTCCAGCTTCTATGTAAAAAATAAAATAACAAAAACAGCGGGTGTATTGTTGGTATCATAGTTAAAAAACATTGGCAACGGGCGTATCTCTTCATGGGGAAAGTACAGTGTAGGGTATGCGTCCTTCAGTCTGTCCCTCAAACATGCCAGTTTCTTCCTTCACTAACACTGGTCAATAATGTTCATAAAGAAAAAAGAAAGAAAGAATGAAAGAAAGAAATAAAGAACAAAAGTGATTTTTTTTTAAGATTAAGGAAAACTAAAAATTGTAAATGGTAATATAACAATGAAGTGTAAAGAATAGTATAATAATTGGTAATATAATTACGGTTTTTGTTATTATAGATTACTAGTGTTGATGCATAAGGAGTTTGACTGTTTATCTGCAAACAGAACTCGAGATAAATTCTTGTTGCACCAATTTAAAACTAAAGTAAGGTTATTGTGTAATGTGCATTGCTTTGATTGCAACACAGCAATCGTCATCGCTTCTCGGCCTTTTGGCTAAGATCAAAGTGTAGTATCTGTTCTTATCAGCTTAATGGGGAGTACATAATCAGTGTTCTTTTTTTACATAGAAGGAAGAACACAGATTTGGATTTTCTGGGGGTGAAAGTAACAGAGTTACTCCTTTGTTGTTTTAGGCGGCGAGCAGGGAACCCGGTATTTCTCCATTGCTGTGGTTATTACTAATACCATGCAGTGAGAGGACACATACCCGGGGGGGCCTGCAAAGCCCCAAACTTGGTCCCAGGGGACCCCACGTGGGTGCTTCTCACACGTGGCTATTCCCTCCTCTCTGTACTTCTTTACTTCGTACTGGCTGAGGTACCTGCACTCATAGAAGTGTATTCGTCCCAAAGTCCCTCCCCGGTAAACCATCACCTTGCGATCGAGTGGGTTTGTGATGGCGAAAGGGAGGTCGGTACACAACTCTCGGCCGATCCTCCAGGAATACCGTGATAGTGCGGGTACACCCTGGTAAGGGGGTTGTCATGTGTGTGTGGGTGTTCGTGTGGGTAAAGCAAGATGGACGACGAAGGGCAAAGGGGAAGAAACGAAGGAGATCGACAGCCGGAAAGAAGAAACCGAATGCTGACCATATGGTTCCCTGCACCACCATCCTTCAAATGCACAGAGAGGACGCAGGGATGCCCATGGGAATGTGCGTCATCGGGGTGGTCTGGCTGCAAGCAATCACTAGTCCGACATCTAAAGGAAGCCCACAACAAGAAAATCAACGAATATATGAACATGTGTGCAGGGTGCTATCTGGTACTGACTATCCGGCCAAGCAATCACACGTGCATCCTCAACAGGCAGATGAGAGAGGAGCAATGGGTTCCCCATTTTCGTTTCCAGTGCGACGTGCAATACTGCCCCTACTCTGCCCCAACAAAGAGAGGATTGAATAACCACAAGGTAGCAACACATGTACGGCAGTGGAGGAGGAGAGACAACCAACGTCAGGCGGAGCAACGACAGGGGAACCAACAGGCTGAAGGCAATCCAGCAAGCGCCCAGCCCTCACAGGAAGTTGGGGAAAATAGTGAAAACGAGCAGAGGGAGCAGCCACAGAATTACGAGCAACAGCAGCAAAGAGAAACACAAGGGCAACGAGAAAGGCACAGATGGACCCCCCCACCCAGGGATGGAGAAGTGGAAGGACCAGAGACACCACGCCGCGTCTCTGGGAGAAGTACACCAGTGTCACCGCTGAGCCCAGACGATCAAGAAACGCGACTGAGGTCGATAACGCCGAGCCAGATGCTCCAAAATGAACCCTCACCAAGAGAGGAATCACAGCACCCAGGGGACCTGACACCCCTCTTGCACATGCCAAGAATGCCACTGTCACCTCTAAGCCCCGATGAACAACATGGTGGAGACAGTACCCAAACAGGGGAACAGATAATGCAAAGTCAAGAAACAAATGAAGGAAGCCAAAGTAATCTCAGTGAATCCCTTACACCACTATCGCAAAGTGAAGCAACTCAAACACTAAGTGGTGAAGGCAACATACAGGAGCAGATTGGCATAACTCCTGAACCAAATGAAGAGCGAGATGAAGCTGAGGAGACATGGATACTGGAGCCGTTTCTGGGCACAGTGTATGAGATCCAGCGGAACCCGGACTGGTCAAGATTTGAAGAAGTACTGATTGAGATCGAGGTAGCAATTCAAGCGGCAAACAGGATAAACATCTCTCAAGGACAGAACACGACCAGGAAAATCACCGATGTCAATGATTGCAAACAGATCCAGAGGCTGTACAAATACAACCGTCGCCGAGCAATACGGCTAATTGCCGAAGGGAACGGCGCAAGATGTGAAATAAGCAAGGAGAGAATAGAGGAACACTTCCAACACATGATGGTTGAAAAGGATTGTGACCTAAATACCGTGGAGCACATTCCCGAACCGCCAGACGACAGACCAGAGATGGAAATGCAGCCCTTCACAGAGAAGGAAGTATTTACAAAACTAGCAGCAGCAGAAAATTCGTCACCAGGTGAAGACAGAATATCATATGATAACTGGAGAAAGGCTGACCCAAGCTGCCGAGTTATGGCAGCCATATTCAACGTGTGTCTAAGAGCCAAGAGAATACCAGACTCCTGGAAACGATACAGAACAATACTTGTACCCAAAAAAGGTGGTAACCCAGAAGTCGTTTCAAATTGGAGGCCTATAACACTGAGCCGCACAATATACAAGGTGTACACGGGATGCCTCACAGCACGACTCAGAAGATGGCTCGTTGACAACGAGGTACTGTGCGCTGCACAGAAAGGATTCATGCCAAGTGATGGGGTGATAAAACACAACTACATACTTCAACATCACATGGACGATGCACGACGGAACAATGGCGATACCTGCATAGCAGCACTCGACTTGACCAATGCATTTGGCTCAGTGTCACTGGACCTCATCAAAAGAGCGCTCAACCGTCTAGGGGTGGGACGGGATTTTGAAGCAGTAGCAGGAGACATCATCAGTGGCAAGACGACAAGAATCCTAACAAAGGAAGGAGAAACAGAAGAGATACCAGTGCAATGCGGTGTGCAACAAGGGTGCCCAATTAGTGGTCTCCTGTTCAATATACGGTCGAACCACTGTTGCGGAAAATCGCGGCCGAAGGAATGATA
>NW_024739027.1:0-16563 GCF_018991925.1 Homarus americanus | reverse complement strand
CACACTTTGCTATGAGCGTATGGGGGAGGGAGGTGTATATTCTGTATGCTGTATTTATATTATGCTATGTATATTATGTGCGTGCCCCATTTAAGTATTATTTATTTAGCTCTACTAGTAGCGTAAGACAATGTATTTATCAATGTCCCACATGCTTAATTAATGTGCCTGGCGACGTATGGAAGCTGCTAATGTATCAATTGCCATACGCTTTATAGAGCAAAGGACCAGCAGACAGGTTGAAGAGCTACCCCCTGTACACATTCTTCTTATCCAGTAAAATCAACCTACAAAATCTATACAGGTTAAATGTGTTCTAGTATATTGAACTTATTACCCAGAACACGTAACAACAAATGCTAAGAACAGAAAACGATTACAGAGAGAATCCAGAAGATGACTACAGCCACCCTTTGGTGTTCGCAATAGGAGGGAGGGATAGGATCTAGTGAAGGTAAAACTGAAAATGCCACACTGAGGTGTTACAACAGAACAAAGCTGAAAAGATACAATATGTCGAAGGAGGTGTCACCTATTCTTCTTCTGCTCAGGTCTGTTCTCTATAACTCAGGGAACAAAGACCATCAGTCCTCAAAACCAAAAAAATCGCAGACGTAGGCCAATGAGGGAACAGTCACGGAATGTATAGATATACAGCTCAATTCAGCTTGGGTAGAGATAAGCTAAGGTATTGGGATAGTTAGGAACAAATGATTGAGTAAAAGTATGGTTGTGAGGGGAGATTGGAGGCTATTCAAAAAAGTATTAGTAGGATAAGTAAAAGTAGTAGTAGTAGCAGTTGTTGTCGCAAGGAACGATGAGATGCTAGTGGGTGTACGGCCATCTATACTTTATGCTTATAGAGAGAGTTATTTAGACTACAAACTGCTTGGACTTTTTTAACTGAGTTTCTTGGGAGAGAGCAGTGATGACTTTTTCTGTGATTCTTTTGTTTGATGTTTATCTGTCCACTTAATATTCTTATTAGGCTTTGTTGTGTATCGTTTATCTTTTTATTTGCATCTCTCTCTCTCTCTCTCATTTCTAGCTTTTACCTATTCTCTCCGTCTTCTCTTTTTCCCTCACTCTCTCCTCCCTCTTATTCCCCCACGCCTCTTACCTTCCTCCCTCAAAAAGAAATTTGCACTCGCATCATTCCAGGTTTTCAAATCCTTAACCTATTTGGTTATAAAGTCATTATTAATGATCTTATATTTTGATATCATTATTTTTAAGTAGAAATAAAATAGTGACTGTCATATGAACACGAAAATTGTTATAATTTTAATTATATAGTTATAAAGAGACCATTAAGATAATTATGTATTTATTGTGCATGGTGACCGGACAACGAAAGTATAGTGTTATTTTTTATAGATGAGTGATAGAGATGTTCTATGTAGCTATTTTCATATCGATCAGTTCATCTGCATCTGTCTATTTATACATCTTTAATAATAGTAATAATAATAATAATAATAATGATAATAATAATAATAATAATAATAATAATAATAATAATAATAATAATAATAATAATAATAATAATAATAATAATAATAATAATAATAACAATAATAATAATAATAATAATAATAATAATAATAATAATAATAATAATAATAATAATAATAATAATAATAATAAAACGGTTTATTAATAGAGTTGCAGCCAGTGACTGAAAATATGCAAACTTACATGGAATTTTGACATAATAATATATTGTTCACATTTACAGGGCTGTACAGCATACAAATCAGGAGCTGTTTATTATGTTATAAATAGATGAGATGGTGCTATTCTTATATCTATTAGTGCGGGCTCTTATGGGTTGCCGAATTTTGTTGTAGTGGCGGACTCATGTGGGCGGGAGGTTGCAGGTGGTAGTATGATGACGAGGATGAGGCAGTTCATCTACTAAATCCTGCTAGTGCATGGTAGTGGAGGTCACAGAGGGATGGCATTTTCCAGGTGGAGAGAGCGTTGTTGTAGCGGAGTATTTTGCGCCGAGTGCATTGCAGGCCCTCCCCTGTACCTTCTTCTCTATTAGATGTTGTTGGGTAGAGTCGAGAGAAGACGACCAGGCTGGTGACGCATACGTTAATTTGGGGAGTATAAATGCATTAAAGATAGTCCTCAGCTCTAGCAAGGGGTACCCCAACTGACCTCGAGTCGTCGAAAAGCACAGACTAGGAACGAGCTACCTTGAAAGGAAGTATACATGGGCTTCCAGTCCAGCTTGGTCTATAGTTACACCCAGGAGTTGGGCAAAGACTGCACTAACTGGAGAGGATGGGCACCCACTGTAATTGCTGGGGATGGCACAGGAGTGGTGAGGTGTTGATAAGCATGACTACGGTTTTAGTGTGATTGGTGGTGATCTTGTTCGCAGTCCATGCCTGTAGCCTGTCCAGGGTGCCTTGTAGTGATGAGTAGTCGGGTGAGATGTTGTCCACCAAAACTCACCCCACAGTGCAAGTATTCACGCATTTCATCTGAGAGAGTGTCCGACAGAGCGTCGTTGATCAGGATTAGCACAGTGGTTCCTGGGAAACACCGCAAAGCGGTGTGTGTGTGTGTGTGGTGTGTGTGTGTAAACGATATTCGTACACTGAAACTACGAGAATATATCAGAGGAACCAGTGGCGACAACACACCCCAAACTCACACTGCAGGCAAGTACCAGGAACCAGTGCTGACAATCCGCCCCAAACTCACAGACTACAATACCAGGTAACCAGCACCTACAACACGCCCGAAACTCACCTATCACAAGTACCAGGTTAACCAGCAGTGAAAAACATGCCCCAAAGTCACCTAATAAAAGTAACCAGGTGAACCAAGCGCGACAACACGCCCGAAATTCATTCTCACACTATACCAGGTGAACCAACATTTACAACACGCCCCAAACTCACCTATTACAAGTACCAGGTGAACTAGCGCTGACAACACGCCCCAAACCCCTCACTATATTACAAGTAACAGGTGAACCAAGCGCTGACAACACGCCCGAAAAGTCAAGCACTGACTCTCACTTTACATCTCCAATACCCGACTACAAGAGCACCTGAGTCCGGGCGTGAAGACAAATCAATACCACCACAATGCTAAGTCAGACGGAGGTGAATCCATCCTGATAAAGAACTGAAGGTGTTACGATAACCGAACCCCGCCCACCAGATTCTAACAAACTATGGACATAAAATAAAACACCGCTACACGCTTTGTTTTGTTTATTTGTGATTGCACGGTGAGACAGTTTGTCCATTCAGGATAGCTGTTCTATTTCTGTAGGTCTGGATGATATAATAATTATCTAAAGAAAGGAAATAATATTAATATAACAATATCACCATAGAGAGAGAGAGAGAGAGTAAAAAGACGGAGAAAGAGAGATTTTATCATGCTAGTGAAGGAGAGATTCAGGGTTGTTCTGAGTATGAGTGATATAACAACGCTTTAAGCAAGAGACGATGGTGTTGAAGATAATGCACAAGATTAATGGGTAGTGGACAGAAACATATCCCTGGCTCACTAGCGGCTTCTGGCGAACCTACCCAAGACCTATCAGGGGAGAATGAGAGGGAAGAAAGGGAGGAGGAGAAAGGGGAGAGAAAGGGGAGAGGGTAAAAGGAGGGGGAAAGAAGGAAGGGAGAAGGGTGTGGCGAAAAAGGGTAGGGAGAAAAGGGGGGACGGGCGTTGACCTGATTCTCAGGATAAATGTTAAAGTGATATCGTTACGACATGAATAAATGTACTGGGATTTGTAGGCATTTTTACCCATCGTCGTTTAAATCCTAAATACAAAGAGTGCTATTATGGTTATACAAATATGTTTGTCTCTGTGTGTGTGTGTGTGTGTGTGTGTGTCTTGTCGCTTAGTTAATTCTGTCTTGCTTTTGCTTATCTTTTTCTATTTACTAGGTGGTAGGTAGTAGGCAGCTATCAAACAGGAGGTACTACCGCCTGAGAAGATATTGAAGCTTAATGTGTTGTCTAATGGTAGACCTTTCTGCCACATGGCATCCACGAAAAATTGTGACCAAGTCCAAGGTTGTTGATCTGACTTTCTGCCTCATTTACACACAATTAAGAACAGAAGAATGGAGAGAATTGCAGTCGGGCCTATTGGCCCATACTGGCAGTCCCATTTACACCTAACCCCATATTGCTCATATATCCATCCAACCTATGTTTGAAGCTATTCAGAGTATTCGAGTTAATGATGATATTTGGCAACTTGTTCCACTCTGTCCACTACTCTATTTCAAAACCAATGTTTACCTATTTCTCGCCTAAATCTAAATTTTCTAATTTAAAACCATTGTTGCGAGTTCACCTTTTGTTGATAGTTTGAGTACCTTGTAATGAACCGTTTGTTCAGCCCTGACTACCATTTATACACCTCTATCATATCGCCCCTCACTCGAAGTCTCTCGAGGAAGTGCAAATTAAGATGGTTTAACCTGTCTTTGTACTCAAGGTTCCTAATGCCCGGATTAGACCTTGTCATTCTCCTGCATTCTTTCCAAGGATTACATTCTGTAATCCGGTGACCAGAAATGAACGGCATAATCCAAGTGAGGTCTCACAAGTGCAAGATATAGTTTTAGGATGACCTCGCTAGTCTTGTAACTAATGTCCTTTGTATGAACCTCTAATTTTATTTGCCTTGTTTCGAGTAAATAAACATTGTTTACTTGGCTTAAGATTCCTACTTATCATTACTACTAAATCTTCTTGCAGTCGGTTTTCTCAATAACATCGTTGTTCATCTGGTATCTCGCTCCGTTTCATCTCCTATACTGAGTACTTTCATTTGTCTACACTTGAATTTCATCTGCCATTTTTCAGACCATTCGAAATTTTTTTATATATTACTGTAGGTTTTGGAGACCTAGTCAGATTTAATTACACGCCCTATTTTAGTGTCATCAGCAAATTTACTTATGTTGTTGTCTACGACGATATCTATGTCGTTTATGTATATAATAAATAATAGTGGTCCAAGTACTGAGCCATGGGGAACTCCACTAGTAACGTTGCTCCAATCGGATTGAATGTCGTTAATGCTTATCGCTGTTTCCTGTAATGTATCCACGCCCTAATCCATTTTAATATCTCCTTAATGCCATGAGCCATTAGTTCTTCGGGAATCAGTCAAGGCTTTGCTAAAGTCGAGAATACCACATCATAATTGTGCCCCTCACTGATTCGAAAACAGATGAAAAGAATGTTAATAGATTAGAGACTTAAACGCCCGCTTGTAAATCTTGTTGGGAATCATTGATCAAATTGTGCCCAGGTGATTTCCGAATAGAAAGATTGCTTCCAGTAATTTGCGCGTCTTGATTAGACTAAGTAGAGGTAGTTAGAGGAAGTATTTTTCCTTCTGAATATCGGTATACATTCGCTATCATCTAGGATTCTGGTACTACACCCGTGTTTAATGACATGTTAAACATCTTTGCTAAGGCATAAGCTCTTCCTTACATTTCCTTTTATCTCTGGCAAATATCTCATTGGGACCTGGTGACTTACTAGAATTTAGTCTGTCTATTTGCTTATTAACATCGTTACGAGCCAATACTACCTCGCTAATATAATTTATTCACTATCTCTGTATAGAGTCGGTGCCTCGGGCATCATGTTTAAATTTTTGTGGTGAAACTGTTGAAAAAATTTATTCAGATAATTGCTCATTTCCTCGTTATCAGTTAGCTCGCCGGTATCTGACTGTATTGGTCCAATCATTTCTCGTGTTTTAGTATGATACATTTGATAAAATCCCTTGGGGTTTGACTTCCCGCCCCTTGCTACCTTCAGTCTATTCCTCTTGCTTTTCTTATCTCGGTGTTAACCCTGCCGGCCAATCTATATATATATAAAACAAAGAAGTCTGTCTGTCTGTTTATTTATTTGTTTGTGTGTCCGACGAGGATCTCGGAAACTACTACTGATCTGTAATGATGATGATGGTGTTATATGTAGTGATGATTGATGGTGTTATATGTAGTGATGATGAATGATGTTACAGTATATGTAGTGATGATGGATGATGTTATATGTAGTGATGATGGGTGGTGTTATATGTAGTGATGATGGATGGTGTTATATGTTGTGATGATGATGGTGTATATGTAGTGATGATGGATGGTGTTATATGTAGTGATGATGGATGGTGTTATATGTAGTGATGATGGATGGTGTTATATGTAGTGATGATGGATGGTGTTATATGGTGATGATTAGAAAGAGGTATCCAAGCTACAGAGGAGTAGCATTTATATATATAATCACGTGGTAACACTGAAGTCCGTTTATTATGGATGAGAGAGAAACAAATGGTGACTACGTATGCCATGCACGGCTCACAGTCAGACTGAGACTGCCTGCCATATGGCAGCCTCGGGGCAATGTTACCACATAACGCAGTGTTGCCACGTGATTATATATATAAATGCTACTACACAGTAGCTTAGATACATAACCCACAATGATGGGAAGTGTTATATGAAGTGATGATGATGGTGTTATATATAGTGATGATTGGTGATGTTATATGTAGTGATGATGGGTTATGTTA
Organism: Homarus americanus; assembly: GCF_018991925.1. Lineage (NCBI taxonomy): Eukaryota > Metazoa > Arthropoda > Malacostraca > Decapoda > Nephropidae > Homarus > Homarus americanus. The sequence goes on along the minus strand of NW_024739027.1, from coordinate 9,974 downwards.
TATGTAGTGATGATGGGTGGTGTTATATGTAGTGATGATGGATGGTGTTATATGTAGTGATGATGGGTGGTGCTATATGTAGTGATGATGGATGATGTTATATGAGATGTGCTGTTATGTGTAATGATGATGGGTGGTGTTATATGTAGTGATGATGGATGGTGTTATATGTTGTGATGATGGATGGTGTTATATGTAGTGATGATGGATGTTGTTATTGTAGTGATGATGGATGGTGTTATATGTAGATGATGGATGGTGTTATATGTAGTGATGATGGATGGTTTATATGTAGTGATGATGGATGGTTAGATGTAGTAATGATGGATGGTGTTATTGTAGTGATGATGAATGATGTTATATGTAGATGATGGATGGTGTTATATGTAGTGATGATGGGTGGTGTTATATGTAGTGATGATGGGTGGTGTTATATGTAGTGAAGATGGATGTTATATGTAGATGATGGATGGTGTTATATGTAGTGATGATGGGTGGTGTTATATGTAGTGATGATGGATGGTGTTATATGTTGTGATGATGGATGGTGTTATATGTAGTGATGATGGATGGTTTATTGTAGGATGATGGATGGTGTTATATGTAGATGATGGATGGTGTTATATGTAGTGATGATGGATGGTGTTATATGGTGATGATTGAGGTTATGTATCTAAGCTACTGTGCCGAGTAGCATTTATATATATAATCACGTGGTAACACTGAAGTCCTTATAGGATGAGAGAAATACAAGTGGTGAAGGCTGTCATGCACGGCGCACACAGCAGACTGAGACTGCCTGCCATATGGCAGCCTCGGGGCAATGTTACCACATAACGCAGTGTTGCCACGTGATTATATATATATATAAATGCTACTACACAGTAGCTTAGATACATAACCTCACAATGATGGAGGTATATGTAGTGATGATGGATGGTGTTATATTTAGATGATGGTGTGTTATATGTAGTGATGATGGGTGGTGTTATATGTAGTAGATGGTGGTGTTATATGTAGTGATGATGGATGGTGTTATATGTAGTGATGATGGGTGGTGCTATATGTAGTGATGATGGATGATGTTATATGTAGTGATGATGGGTGTTATGTGTAATGATGATGTGGTGTTATATGTAGTGATGATGGATGGTGTTATATGTTTTGATGATGGATGGTGTTATATGTAGTGATGATGATGTTGTTATTGTAGTGATGATGGATGGTGTTATATGTATGATGGATGGTGTTATATGGTGGAGGATGGTGTTGTAGATGATGGATGGTGTTATATGTAGTAATGATGGATGGTGTTATTGTAGTGATGATGAATGATGTTATATGTAGTGATGATGGATGGTGTTATATGTAGTGATGATGGGTGGTGTTATATGTAGTGATGATGGGTGGTGTTATATGTAGTGAAGATGGATGGTGTTATATGTAGTGATGATGGATGGTGTTATATGTAGTGATGATGGGTGGTGTTATATGTAGTGATGATGGATGGTGTTATATGTTGTGATGATGGATGGTGTTATATGTAGTGATGATGGATGGTGTTATTGTAGTGATGATGGATGGTGTATATGGTGATGATGGATGTGTTATATGTAGTGATGATGGATGGTGTTATATGTAGTGATGATGGATGGTGTTATATGATTATGTACTAGTTTACTGTGCCGAGTAGCATTTATATATATAATCACGTGGTAACACTGAAGTCCGTTTATTATGGATGAGAGAAATAGTGGTGACTAGCGTGGTGCCATGCACGGCGCACACAGTCAGACTGAGACTGCCTTGCCATATGGTAGCCTGGGCAATGTTACCACATAACGTGCAGTGTTGCCACGTGATTATATATATATATAAATGCTACTACACAGTAGCTTAGCATAACCTACAATGATGGGTGGTGTTATATGTAGTGATGATGGGTTATGTTATATGTAGTGATGATGGTGGTGTATATGTAGTGATGATGGATGGTGTTATATGTAGTGATGATGGGTGGTATGTAGTGATGATGGATGATGTTATATGTAGTGATGATGGGTGGTGTTATATGTAATGATGATGGATGGTGTTATATGTAGATGATGGGTGGTGGTATATGTAGTGATGATGGATGATGTTATATGTAGTGATGATGGGTGGTGTTATATGTAATGATGATGGATGGTGTTATATGTAGTGATAATGGATGGTAATGTAGTGATGATGGATGTATTATTGTAGTGATGATGGATGGTGTTATATGTAGTGATGATGGATGGTGTTATATGTAGTGATGATGGATGGTGTTATATGTAGTGATGATGGATGGTGTTATGTAGTGACGATGGATGGTGTTATATGTAGTGATGATGGATGGTGTTATATGTAGTGATGATTGAGGTTATGTATCTAAGCTACTGTGCCGAGTAGCATTTAAATATATAATCACGTGGTAACACTGAAGTCCGTTTATTATGGATGAGAGAAATACAAGTGGTGACTAGCGATGCCATGCACGGCTCACACAGTCAGACTGAGACTGCCTTGCCATATGGCAGCCTGGGGCAATGTTACCACATAACGTGCAGTGTTGCCACGATTATATATATAAATGCTACTAAGCACAGTAGCTTAGATACATAACCTACAATGATGGGAAGTGTTATATGAAGTGATGATGGATGGTGTTATATATAGTGATGATTGGTATATATGTAGTGATGATGGGGTGTTATATGTAGTGATGATGGATGGTGTTATATGTAGTGATGATGGGTGGTGCTATGTAGTGATGATGGATGATGTTATGTAGTATGATGGGTGGTGTTATGTGTAATGATGATGGGGTGTTATATGAGTGATGATGGATGGTGTTATATGTTGTGATGATGGATGGTGTTATATGTAGTGATGATGGATGTTGTTATTGTAGTGATGATGGATGGTGTTTATGTAGTGATGATGGATGGTGTTATATGTAGTGATGATGGATGGTGTTATATGTAGTGATGATGGATGGTGTTATATGTAGTAATGATGATGGTGTTATTGTAGTGATGATGAATGATGTTATATGTAGTGATGATGATGGTGTTATATGGTGATGATGGGTGTTATATGTAGTGATGATGGGTGGTGTTATATGTAGTGATGATGATGGTGTTATATGTAGTGATGATGGATGGTGTTATATGAGTGATGATGGGTGGTGTTATATGTAGTGATGATGGATGGTGTTATATGTTGTGATGATGGATGGTGTTATATGTAGTGATGATGGATGGTGTTATTGTAGTGATGATGGATGGTGTTATATGTGATGATGGATGGTGTTATATGTAGTGAGGATGGATTGTTATATGTAGTGATGATGGATGGTGTTATATAGTAGATGATTGAGGTTATGTATCTAAGCTATTGCCGAGTAGCATTTATATATATAATCACGGTAACACAAGTCCGTTATTATGGATGAGAGAAATACAAGTGGTGACTAGCGTGCTATGCACGGCGCACACAGTCAGACTGAGACTGCCTTGCCATATGGCAGCCTTCGGGGCAATGTTAACACATAACGTGCAGTGTTGCCAGTGATTATATATATATAAATGCTACTAAGCACAGTAGCTTAGATACATAACCTACAATGATGGAGGTGTTATATGTAGTGATGATGGATGGTGTTATATGTAGTGATGATGGATGGTGTTATATGTAGTGATGATGGCAAAAGTATATGTAGTGATGATGGATGGTGTTATATGTAGTGATGATGATTGGAAAGTTATATGTAGTGATGATGGATGGTGTTATATATGGGTGATGATGGATGGTGTTATATGTAGTGATGATGATTGGTGTTATATGCAGGATGATGATTGGTGTTATATGTAGTGGATGATGGATATGTTATATGTAGATGATGGGTGGTGTTATATGTAGTGATTATGGATGTTGTTATATGTAGTGATGATGGAGGGTGTTATATGTAGTGATGATGGAGGGTGTTATATGTAGTGATGATGGCTGATGTTATATGTAGTGATTATGGATGTTGTTATATGTAGTGATGATGGGTGGTGCTATATGTAGTGATGATGGGTGGTGTTATATGTAGTGATGATGGGTGGTGTTATATGTAGTGATGATGGATGATGTTATATGTAGTGATGATGGGTGGTGTTATATGTAGTGATGATGGATGATGTTATATGGTGATGGTGGATGGTGTTATATGTAGTGATGGTGGATGGTGTTATATGTAGTGATGATGATGGTGTTGGTATGTATAGGATGATGATTGGTGTTATATGTAGTGGATGATGATTGGTGTTATATGCAGTGATGATGATTGCGTATGTAGATGATGGTTGGTGCTATATGTAGTGATTGATGGACGGTGTTATATGTAGTGATGATGAATGTTATATGTAGTGATGATGGATGGTATATATGAAGTGATGATGTGATGGTGTTATATGTAGTGATGGTGATGAAAGGAGATGTAGTGATGATAGGATGATTTTATAGGTGATGATGGATGGTGTTATATGGTGATTATGATTGGTGTTATATGTAGTGATGATGATTGGTGCTATATGGAAAGTGATGATGATTGCGTTATATGCAGTGATGATGGATGGCGTTATATGTAGTGATGATGGATGGTGTTATATGTAGTTATGATGTATGGTGTTATATGTAGTGATGATGGATGGTGTTATATGTAGTGATGATGGATGGTGTTATATGTAGTGATGATGGATGGTGTTATATGTAGTGATGATGGATGGTGTTATATGTAGTGGTGATGGATAGTGCTATACGTAGTGACGATGATTGGAGTTATATGTAGTGATGATGGATGGTGTTATATGTAGTGATGATGGATGGTGTTATATGTAGTGAGGATGATTGGTGTTATATGTAGTGATGATGATTGGTGTTATATGTAGTGATGATGGATGGTGTTATATGTAGTGATGATGATTGGTGTTATATGTAGTGATGATGACTGGTGTTATATGTAGTGATGATGGATGGTGTTATATGTAGTGATGATGATTGGTGTTATATGTAGTGATGATGGATGGTGTTATATGGAGTGATGATGGATGGTGTTATATGTAGTGTTGATGGGTGGTGTTATATGTAGTGATGATGGATGGTGTTATATGTAGTGATGATGATTGGTGTTATATGTAGTGATGATGGATGGTGTTATATGTAGTGATGATGGATGGTGTTATATGTAGTGATGATGATTGGTGTTATATGTAGTGATGATGATTGGTGTTATATGTAGTGATGGTGGATGGTGTTATATGTAGTGATGATGATTGGTGTTATATGTAGTGATGATGATTGGTCTTATATGTAGTGATGATGGATGGTGTTATATGTAGTGATGATGATTGGTATTATATGTAGTGATGATGGATGGTGTTATATGTAATGATGATGGATGGTGTTATATGTAGTGATGATAGGTGGTGTTATATGTAGTGATGATGATTGGTGTTATATGTAGTGATGATGATTGGTGTTATATGTAGTGATGATGATGTAACATATAGTGATGATGGATGATGTTATATGAAAAAGAAGATGGATGATGTTATATATAGTGACGAGGTGGTGCTATATGCAGTGAAGATGACGATGTTATATGTAGTGATGATGGGTGTTATATGTGTAGTGATGATGGACGGTATATGTAGTGATGATGGATGGTGTTATATGTAGTGATGATGGATGGTGTTATATGTAGTGATGATGGGTGGTGTTATATGTAGTGATGATGGATGGTGTTATATGTAGGTGATGATGGATGGTGTTATATGAAAAGATGATGGGTAAAGTTATATGAAAGATGATGATGATAAGATATGTAGTGATGGTGGTGTTATATGTAATGATGATGGATAAAACAACGTAGTGATGTTGTAGTGATGATGAATGATGTTATATGTAGTGATGATGGATGATGTTATATGTGGTGATGATGGGTGATGTTATATGTAGTGATGATGGATGGTGTTATATGTAGTGATGATGGATTTGTGTTATATATGGTGATGATGGATGGTGTTATATATGTAGTGATGATGGATGATGTTATATGGTGATGATGGGTGGTGTTATATACTTAGTGATGATGGATGAAGGTATTTATAATAGTGATGATGGATGGTGTTATTGTACAGTGACAATGGTATTGGTGGTGGTGCGATAGCGGCATGTTTGTAGATGATAGTGGTGGTGGTAGAGACTGGTTGATAGTAGTGGTAATGATGGTGGTGTGGTATTGTTCAGTGGTAGCAGTGATGGTAGTGATGGTGGTGCTATATGTAGTGATGATGGATGGTGTTATATGTAGTGATGATGGATGGTGCTATATGTAGTGATGATGGATACATTATGTGTAGTGATGATGGGTGGTGTTATATGTAGTGATGATTAGACAATAAAATAATAACGGGTGAGTGTCCTTCCATGGCCTAGCGGATGGAGCCGCCCAGGGCGGCGATTCTCTTAGTACCTTATAATAATCTCAGGGGTAAACTTCACCAATAATATTCTTTTAATTATTTATCCATTTTGGGTCATTGTTGTTTGATGAGTTTTTCTGCTTATGGTATGTTCCCTTTGTGCATTCAGTAACTCTGCTCAAATTAACTGGAATCTAATATCTTTGTGATCGCTGTTGGCAAGTTCGTTTCCTATTGACATTACTAATGAGGTTTCTCTGTTTGACAGAACTAAATCGAGTATATTATATTTCCCTGCCGCCGATTCGAATTCCTATCAAATTTTTTCTGTTTTTCTGCTTGGTTTTTTCTTATTTATTTCACACTTTAGATTATTCCCTGATATAGATTGCTACGCCTCATTATTCCTAATATGCCTATCAGTACCGGAATAATTTGTTAACCTGCAATTTGGTATTCGACAGGTAACTCCGTGAGTCTGGGGTTATCCATGTTTTTGATGAATGCTATTATAGTGATTTTTTTCAGGTATGCCAACATACAATTTCATTAATTGTTTTCTCATTCTTCTACTGTTTTGCATAGTAGACATTTAAGTTATTCGTATTTCTAGAGTCCTCTCTATATCGCGTTTAGGTTTTAACTCCTGCCTAATTTAGTTTGTCATAATTCCTGGCACTATTTCCTTGTAACCTTTCCTTTGTTCACCTCCCTGCAGTCTCCTCCCAAGTTCACAAATTCGTCATCTTGGGCTTTCACCCTCTCGGTGAAGCCAGCCCAGGCTGTCACCCTCATCCTTGAATGGCTGCACCCATCCCCCCGGCATAAGGTCCCCTCTGCATATAGAATTGTCCCAGTTATTGTCAATAGATGGGACTGATATTGACACAATATCAGTCAAGACGTCCGTTGACACCAACTGCTTATGACAACCATTCATTGCCAACTCTCCTTCTAGGCGGGACATCACATGATAGGGATCCTCATCTCCACCTAATACTTTCATAGCTGCCTTGAACTTATCAAGAAGCTCCTCACTCCTACACTGTGTATCATTTGCCCCCTGCTGGGGCAGATAATGGGTTTGTTCATGCAGACAATATGTGTCCATCCATATCCTTCATCCCCCGACCCCCAGATCCTGGTAAACACACCCCTCATTCTTTTTTATTTTTTTTACCACAAAAAGCTCTGTCCCAGGTGGGTACCTGAGATAAAATCAACAATTAAGGTTTTGGCCGTCCTTGTCAATACTTGTCCTGACTATGCTTCGTCAGGTCGTCTATCAAAGACTGAATGAGTTGCTTACATGGCTGTTGTTGTCGTATCCTTGTTTCCACCATCATGGGTGTCTCCTCCCACAACCTTCCATTACTTTACAAGTTTCTTCAGACATACGGACTTCGCCATCTCATTTATTGCTTCATCCCTCGCTATCCTTCAACTATTCAAGATTCCTTCCTTGGCCTCAAGTTTTCTTCATGGCCCTCAAGTTTTCTTCCTTGGCCCTCTCTAACTCAACCCATTGAAGGGCACAGCCTGTTCAAAAGTAGCACTTGTGTATACGCTGGTTGTTATAGGTTCTGTCAGGGATTAACCAGGCTTATACATTTACTATTATATTAGGTTAGATGTGAGAGCAATTGTCATATTTCTTCCTTTATTATTGAAGAACTATCGTTATACAATTCCTGAGTGTATATCAACTGTAACTTCCTATTTATGAATTGAGAGAAGAGAAAAGAATGATGACTATGTAAATAGACTAGTTAATCATCTTTCGATGTGAGATATAGAGTGGGACTGCCCATGGTGGAGTGCCTTATCCAGAGCTCACCCCATGTGCTGACACATGGAATGTCCACACCCAAGGAGGCTATCATCACGTGATAAAACATGACAATTCATAGCCAGTGGAGAATTACAGGGGTGATAATACTCTCGTCAAATGCAATTAACCCATTTTATATAATCTCATTCTGTTGATGAAATAGGGCCATTACATGCTTGGTCACCTACCATCCAGGCTCCTCGAGGACTAAATAAACTCCCAGATTACATCCTATACATAACCCTAACAATGTTACGCAAACGCCACATGTAAACACTAAGCTGGGGACTCTCCTGAAACCGTGGGGTTTTCATCAACTTCTAGGGTCCTGAACGGTACTCTTATAGGTTTAGTCTTGGCGGACAATTATCAACAGATGACACTGACTTATAATAACAAAGCAGAAACACCAACTGCAACGATAACACAATTGTGGAATTGTTAGACTTAGTATTACAAGTTCGTGAAAGTAAAATGGCAGATTATTATAAATCCAATAAATTGGGTCCTCTTTCAAGTAAAGAAATTACCTTTAATTTCTCTGAAACAATCTGAAGGTCACTAACAGTAAGGATTCACCAACGGAAACTAGGAATTAAAATAGACGTGATTTAAATTCAAAGCAAAATGCTGATAGTAGGCAAGGTCATGTGAACTACAAGTTACTTCACAGCAATCAGAACTTATGTGACCTTTCACAACTGCCTACTTACCACCATTGTGGCATTTTATAATAACAGTAGTGTCACAAGGAAAAGAAAAGTACTGCATTATGGGTTGGGCATGAAACACAGTTTTAACACTAACTGGCCTATAAGCTGCATTACAGCAGGAATAAATGCAATATGGAGGCTGGACATATGTAAGTGTAAATATGACGGCTTACCGCGACGATGAGTACCTAGGATCATCCAACGCCAATAAGAATATTCTTCATCTACAAGTAAAGTTATTTAGGCCTATCAGAGCATACAGTGTGGCGTTAACAAACCGGGAAGGTTCTAAATGCCATACATTAAACTTATGTGAATAAGAATAGCATTGCCGTGAGTCGACTCCAATAGAGGAGTAATAGTATTCCACCTCATGATCATTAAAATAGGAGTTGATAATCGTCAGCAGCAATCTGTAATCCAGCAAGAAAGAAGAGTCTGCTGGTTTTTATGCCTTGCTTTACGCGCTATCCCTGCATCTACTATGCTGTCGAATTGGTTTCATTTTTATTATTAATGATATTCTGAACTAGATCTTCCACGCGTACAAATATTGGAAAATAAAGAACCACTCTAACGCATGGGCTAGATTCTTTTCTCTACAACCTCGATATATGGTTAGACTCCGATATTATCGCATTAACTTTTGAACCCAAAGGAATAATCGCATGGAATGTCTATGAGATATAACACGATTTTGTAGATACAAGCTTGATCGACAATGTTCATACGGTCCACAATTTAGCTAAATCGTTGGCAGTTGCCAGAAATTGCCAAACAGGAGTGCTGGATAAGACCCACAAGTTAAACAAACCCTCTTTCATCGTGGCAAGAACGCACTTCCTTTGCAAAGATCGATCTCAGACGCTGGAATTCTTTTCCGACAGCGACGAGAAGTTTATGAAGGTCCTGAGTCAGTAAAGCACCGGATTTGTT
>NW_024739026.1:0-4770 GCF_018991925.1 Homarus americanus | reverse complement strand
TGGAGTAACTGGGAGGTCATTGGTGTACCTGGGAGCGTCAGTGGTGTACCTGGGAGTGTCAGAGGCACCTGGGAGGTCAAGGGTGTACCTGGGAGTGTAAGAGGTGTACCTGGGAGTGTCAGGGTGTGCCCAGAGTGTCATGGTATACCTGAAGAGTGTCAGGAGGTGTAGCTCGGAGTGTTCGAGGTACCTGGGAGGCCAGGAGTTGTACCTGGGAGTGTCAGAGGTGTACCTGGGAGCACCAGAGGTGTACCTGGGAGTGCTGGGTGGTACCTGGGAGTGTTGGGCAGGTACTTGAGAGTGTCATTGGTGTACCTGGGAGGCCACAGGTAATGGGAGGTTGGGTGGTGTACTTGGGAGTGTCTGAGGTGTTCCCTGGGAGTGTCAGAGGAGTACCAGGGAGGCCGAGGTGTACCTGGGAGTGTCAGAGCAGGTACCTGGGGAGTGTCAGGAGGTGTACCTGGGAGAGCCAGGGGAGGTGCACCTGGGAGTGTCAGGGGTGTACCTGGGAGGTCGGAGGTGTATCTGGGAGTGTGTGGAGAAGGGTACCTTGGAGTGTCAGAAGTGCACATGAGAGTCGGAAGTGGTACCTGGGAGTGTCTGTGGTGTACCTGGGAGGCCACGGGTATACCAGGGGAGTGTCAGAGGCATTCTGGGACATCTGGGTGAACCTGGGAGTGTCTGAGGTGTACCTAAGGTGTCTGAGGAGTACCTGGAGCACAGAGTGTATCTGGGAGTGTCTGGGGTGTGACCTGGGAGTGCTCAGAGGTGCACCTGGGATGTCAAGGTGCACCTGGGAGGCCTGAGAGAGGCAGGTGTACCAGGGAGGTCAGATACCTGGGAGTGTTCAGGTGTACCTGGGAGTGTCAGGGGTATACCAGGGAGTGTCAGAGGTGTACCTGGGAGCACGGTGAACCTGGGAGTGTCTGAGGTGTACCTGGGCGTGTCGAGGAGTACCTGGGAGTGTCAGAGGTGTATCTGGGAGTGTCTGGGGTGTACCTGGGAGTGTCAGAGGTGTACCTGGGAGTGTCAGAGGTGTACCTGGGAGTGTCTGAGGTACCAGGAGTGTCAGATGTACCTGGGAGTGTCACAGGTACCTGGGAGTGTCGGAGGTGTACCTGGGAGTGTCAGAGGTGTACCTGGGAGTGTCAGAGGTGTACCTGAGAGTGTCAGGTGGCACCTGGGAGTGTCGGTGGTGCACCTGGGAGTGTCAGAGGTGTTCCTGGGAGTGTCAGAGGTGTACCTGGGAGTGCGGAGTGTACCTGGGAGTGTCTGAGGTGTACCTGGGAGTGTCTGAGGTGTACCTGAGAGTGTCGGAGGTGTACCTGGGAGTGTCTGAGGTGTAACCTGGGAGTGTTGGAGGTGTACCTGGGAGTGTCAGAGGTGTGACCTGGAGAGTCAGAGGTGTACCTGGAGTGTCAGGGGTGTACCTGGGAGTGTCGGAGGGTACCTGGGAGTGTCTGAGGTGTACCTGGGAGTGTCAGAGGTGTACCTGGGAGAGTCGAGGTGTACCTGGGAGTGTCAGGGTGTACCTGGGAGTGTCGGAGGTGTACCTGGGAGTGCCTGAGGTGTACCTGGGAGTGGCCGAGATGTACCAGGAGGCTGGGAGTACCTGGGAGTGTCATGGTGTACCTGGGAGCGTCAGTGGTGTACCTGGGATTGTCACAGAGGTACCTGGGAGTGTCAGAGGTGTACCTGGGAGTGTCTGAGGTGTACCAGGGAGTGTCAGAGGTGTGCCTGGGAGTGTCAGAGGTGTACCAGGGAGTGTCAGAGGTGTACCTGGGAGTCAGAGGTGTACCTGGGAGTGTCAGTGGTGTACCTGGGAGGTCGGATGTGCACCTGGGAGTGCCAGAGGTGTACCTGGGAGTGTCAGTGGTGTACCCTGGGAGTGTCAGAGGTGTACCTGGAGTGTCAGAGGTGTACCTGGAAGTGTCTGGAGGTGTACCTGGGAGGTATGAGGTGTACCTGGGAGTGTCAAGGTGTACCTGAAGTGTCTGGAGGTGTACCTGGGAGTGTCGGTGTACCTGAGGGTGTCAGTGGTGTACCTGGGAGTGTCAGAGGTGTACCTGGGAGGTCTGTGGTGTACCCGGAGTGTCTGAGGCGTACCTGGGAATGTCAGAGGAGTACCAGGGAGTGTCAGAGGTGTACCTGGGAGGCCAGAGGTGTGCGGAGTGTCAGCGGTGTACCTGGGAGTGTCTGAGGTGATACCTGGGAGTGCTGGAGGTGTACCTGGGAGTGTCAGAGGTGTACCTGGGAGTGTCGGAGGTGTACCTGGGAGTGTCTGAGGGTGTTCCCTGAGATTGTCTGAGGTGTACCTGGCAGTGTCTGAGGTGTTCCTGGCAGTGTCGGCAGTGCCAGAGGTGCACCTGGTAGTGTCTGAGGTGTACCTGGGAGCTGAGGTGGGCACCTGGAGCAGTCTGAGGTGTACCTGGAGTGTCTGAGGTGTACCTGGGAGTGTCTGGAGGTGTAACCTTGGGAGTGTCAGTGGTGTACCTGAGAGGTCGGAGGCGTACCCGGGGAGTATCGGAGGTGTACCAGAGTGTCTGAGGTGTATCTGGAGAAAATAGCGGTGTACCTGGGAGGTTGTGTGGGGTGTACTTGGGAGTGTCAGATGGTTACCTGGGAGCAAAAAAGAGGTGTAGCTGGGAGTGTCTGGAGGTGTACCTGGGAGTGTCAGAGGTGTATCTGGGAGTGTCTGGGGGTGTACCTGGGAGGTCACAGAGATGTGCCTGGGAGTGTCAAGGTGACCTTGCAGTGTCAGAGGTGCACCTGGGAGTGTCTGGAGGTGTACCTGGGAGTGCTTAAGGTGTACCTGGGAGTGTCTGAGGTGTACTTCTGAAGTGTCTGAGGTGTACCTGGGAGGTCAGTGGTGCACCTGAGAATGTCGGAGGTGTACCTGGGAGCATCGGAGGGGGTGTACCTGGAGTGTTCGAGGTACTTGGCAGTGTCAGAGGCACCTGGGAGTGTCAGGTGGTGTACCTGGGAGTGTCAGATGTATACCTGGGGAGTATCAGAGGTGTACCTGGAGTGTCTGGAGGTGTACCTGGGAGTGTTGGTGAGGTGTACCTGGGAGTGCTGAGCTGGTGGAAGTGTTTGAGGTACCTGGGAGTGTCAGAGGTGCACCTGGGAGGGTCAGAGGCACCTGGGAGTGTCTTGAGGTGGGAGCAGAAGTGAGGTGTACCTGGGAGTGTCAAGGTGTACCTGGAAGTGTCTGGAGGTGGTACCTGGGAGTGTCAGTGTACCTGAGGGTGTCATTTGTGTACCTGGGAGTGTCAGAGGTGTACCCGGGAGTTTCTGAGGTGTTCCTGGGAGGTCAGAGGAGCACCAGGGAGTGTCAGAGGTGTACCTGGGAGGCAAGTCAGAGTGTGTACGTGTGGGAGTGTCAAGTGGTGTACCTGGGAGTGTCTGAGGAGTACCTGGGAGTGTCGTAGAGGTACCTGGGATTGTCAGAGGTGTACCTGGCAGTGTCAGAGGTGTACCTAGGAGTGCCTGAGGTGTTCCTGAGAGTGTCTGAGGTGTACCTGGCAGTGTCTGGAGGTGTTCCTGCAGTGTCTGAGGTACTCTTGCAGTGTCAGAGGTGCACCTGGTAGTGTCTGAGGTGTACCTGGGAGTGTCTGAGGTGTATCTGGGGAGTGTGTGTGAGGTGTACCTGGGAGTGTCTGAGGTACCTGGGAGTGTTCGAGGTGTAACCTGGAGTGTTCGAGGTGTACCTGGGAGTATCGGAGGTACCTGGGAGTGCCTGAGGCATATCTGGCAGTGTCAGCGGTGTACCTGGGAGTGTTTGGGTGGTGTACTGGCGTTGGGGTTATATACCTGGGAGTATCAGAGGTGTACCTGGGAGTGTCTGAGGTGTACCTGGGAGTGTCAGAGGACAGAGTGTCTGAGGTGTACCTGGGAGTGTCAGAGGTGTATCTGGGAGTGCCGGAGGTGTACCTGGGAGTGTCGGGAGGTGTACCTGGAAGTGTCAGAGGTACCTGGGAGTGTCAGAGGTGTACCTGAGAGTGCGTTGGGGTGTACCTGGGAGGTCGGTGGTGTACCTGGGAGTGTCAGAGGTGTTCCTGGGAGCAAGCCGGAGGTGTACCTGGGAGGACGGAGGTGTACCTGGGAGTGTCGGAGGCATACCTGGGAGAGTCAGAGGTACCTGGGAGGTCAGGTGTACTCTGGGAGGTCGGAGGTGTACCTGGGAGTGTTCAGGTACCTGGGAGTTCCAGAGATGTACCAGGAGTCAGGTGGAGTGCCTGGGAGTGTCATTGGTGCACCTTGGAGCTCAGTGGTGTACCTGGGAGTGTCAGAGGTGCACCTGGGAGTGTCAGAGGTGCACCTGGGAGGTCTGAGGTGTACCAGGGAGTGTCAGAGGTGCCTGGGAGTGTCAGAGGTACCTGGGAGTGTCAGGAGGTGTTCCTGAGTGCCAGGGTGTACCTGGGAGTGCTGGGTGTACCTGGGAGTGTCAGAGGTACCTGGGAGTGTCTGAGGTGTTCCTGGTGTCAGAGGAGCACCAGGAGTGTCAGAGGTGTGCTCTGGGAGCAAGTCAGAGTGTGTACGTGGGAGTCTCAGCGGTGTACCTGGGGAGTGTCTGGAGGTGACACCTGGGAGGTCATAGGTGTACCTGTGAATGTCAGAGGTACCTGGAGTGTCAGAGGTGTACCTAGGAGTGTCTGAGGTGTTCCTGAGATTGTCTGAGGTGTACCTGGCAGTGTCTGAGGTGTTCCTGGTAGTGCCTGGAGGTACCTGGCAGTGTTGGGCGGTGTGCCTGGGAGGTCAGAAGGCCTG
>NW_024739025.1:0-10810 GCF_018991925.1 Homarus americanus | reverse complement strand
TGTATTGTCTGTTTAATTTTAGGGAAGAATTTAATTTATAAACTTTCGAGAATCTGGATACAGGAGTTTTGTCTTTGCGTGTGTGTGTGTGGTGATGATGATGACGGATACTTTCCTCTGCAGTGAAAAAAATATCTTGACATTGCAAAGTTTAACTGTAAGCCGAAGGAACGTTTGTAATGTGACTTATTATGTGAAATTGTAACTTGAAATTCTTTGTGAAAAAATATTTCCCTATAAAGTTTGGCAGTAAATGAAGTATTACATCAAGGTGTAACTTGTGGTTCCTTGTGGAGTAATTACCTATGTGGACGATACAGCTACTCCAGGGTGTAAGACCTAGAGTAGAAAGTCTTAAGACCTTACCTGAGGTTGAAAGACTCTTATAGTGGAACGTCTTAGGTATTGAAACTTTAATTACAGTAAATAAAATATAATCTACCTAAATATTCCTTCACCTGGCGACAACTAATGATACAGGTGGTGTAATAGCTCTTTAAAATTCCTCCGTTTGATATAATAATGACCACACATGAACTTATAATGTGCAATATCTTGATAACACATTAGCTGCAACATTACACATAGTCCAGTGTATGTGTGGTGAGGGACATCTACCTAAATGAGTTACAGAATGTGGAGTTGAGGCAAAAAAATGTTGGGACATGTTTGAGATCATCAGTTGAGCCAAACGTTTATACTCAATCTTGTTTTAATGGTATTTTAGAGCGACCGAAAAATTTAAACAAAATGGCCGGCTAGGCTCGGGGGATCCACAAGTCCTCTTATAAAGGATCGACAATAAATGAAAACAAATCAGATTAATTTAAACACATTTCCAAGAGTATTAGATCCTGTAAAGAGAGAAAATTAATACTTGATATTTGTAGAAGCTTTTTTTTTCGTCCGTTTTCGTCTTGGTTAAAACAATTGTGGTGGTTACCTGTTCCAAGCGGTAGACATCAAGGAAATGGATCAAGACCTTAATACTCAAAGGTACACATGATGATTTGTTCCCAAGTCCGAGGATTTACTTCACAAAACAGATTAACTTTAGGACACAATGATGGCGAACAAAATAACATCAACATTGCGTACAGTACATATCTTGCTTTGACTCTTAACTCTTGTAATTTTTCGTAATGTTAGTGAATGAATTTGAGATTCTGGGCATATTTTCTTGTTTTTCTTTCTAATCAAGTGTAAAGGAAGATGTACTGTTTATTGATGGATTTGGTGATGTCTTAATAGTGTATTAGTATGTTAATATTACACAGGTTTGGTATAGTGGTGACAGTAATGTAGTGTAGTAAGATTTTAACACATGGAGGTGAATTTGTCTTTTATGTTGAGGATTTGTTAAAGGGAAGATCTGATGGACGGGGATAATTGTCTGGTTGTGATGGACACGGCTCACCTAACCTAACCCAATCTAACCTAACCCAACCCAACCTAACCCAACCTAACCCAACCCAACCTAACCTAACCTAACCCCTATATATGTGTGAGATAAGGTTCTGATTCAAGAACAAGATGCACAAGTTCGAATCCAAATTGAGCTGTAGGGTTTGTTGACTAATTCGGGGCTTCACATTCATAAAACTCTCAAATGGGATACGACTAACCCGAAGCCCCATCTTCCGTCGGTCGGTCGTCGGTGTCAGGTCAAAGTTCAGTTTGTAGTTCACCTCCTGTGATATGTGTCATTTATCGAAACGAAACATGAGGTTAACGTGAAAACAAAACAAGCAACATTATGAAACCTTAGGGTCGAGAGATTGATTGATTGATTGATTGATTGATTCCGATGCTGAAATTAACACTAAAATTTTATACTGTAATCGAGATAAATGCAGGTAAGGTTGGCGTATGGAATTATTGAAGAACGATCACAGAAATGTTTTACCTGTTTCCTGTGATGTAAGTCCAAAATGGTGTTAATTGTCATGGGTTTATACGTCCAAAATGTTCTTCATATCGTAGGGTCTTACATCCAAATATGCCATCCAAGTCCATATGTCCATTCATCCAGTTAGCTGTTTATCCATCCACCGATTCACCCACCTACCCATCTCTCCTCCCATTCAGTTCCCCATCTACCCATCTATCCTCCCATTCAGTCTCCCATCCATCCATCCATCCATCCATCCATCACACGAGGAATAGAATGACCCACTTATAATTTTTCTCTTTCCTGCTGCACTAAGGATCAACCACCCAGAGTGGTATGGCTACCCTGAGTAGGTACACTCTGTATTCCTCCTTTACTCTATTGTGGTGTAGGTGGTGGGTAGTGTGTGTTTGCGGGTGTAGAGCGTGGATAGTAGGTTTGTTTGTGGGTGTAGGGAGTGGATAGTAGGTTTGTTTGTGGGTGTAGGGCGTGGATAGTAGGTTTGTTTGTGGGTGTGGGCCGTGGATAGTAGGTTTGTTTGTGGGTGTAGGGCGTGGATAGTAGGTTTGTTTGTGGGTGTAGGGAGTGGATAGTAGGTTTGTTTGTGGGTGTGGGGCGTGGATAGTAGGTTTGTTTGTGGGTGTAGGGCGTGGATAGTAGGTTTGTTTGTGGGTGTAGGGTGTGGATAGTAGGTTTGTTTGTGGGTGTAGGGCGTGGATAGTAGGTTTGTTTATGGGTGTAGGGCGTGGATAGTAGGTTTGTTTGTGGGTGTAGAGCGTGGATAGTAGGTTTGTTTGTGGGTGTAGGGAGTGGATAGTAGGTATGTTTGAGGGTGTAGGGAATGGATAGTAGGTTTGTTTGTGGGTGTGGGGCGTGGATAGTAGGTTTGTTTGTGGGTGTAGGGCGTGGATAGTAGGTTTGTTTGTGGGTGTAGGGCGTGGATAGTAGGTTTGTTTGTGGGTGTAGGGCGGGGATAGTAGGTTTGTTTGTGGGTGTAGGGCGTGGATAGTAGGTTTGTTTGTGGGTGTGGGGCGTGGATAGTAGGTTTGTTTGTGGGTGTGGGGCGTGGATAGTAGGTTTGTTTATGGGTGTGGGGCGTGGATAGTAGGTTTGTTTGTAGGTGTAGGGCGTGGATAGTAGGTTTGTTTGTGGGTGTAGGGCGTGGATAGTAGGTTTGTTTGTGGGTGTGGGGCGTGGATAGTAGGTATGTTTGTGGGTGTGGGGCGTGGATAGTAGGTTTGTTTGTGGGTGTGGGGCGTGGATAGTAGGTTTGTTTGTGGGTGTAGGGCGTGGATAGTAGGTTTGTTTGTGGGTGTAGGGCGTGGATAGTAGGTTTGTTTGTGGGTGTGGGGCGTGGATAATATGTTTGTGGGTGTGGGGCGTGGATAGTAGGTTTGTTTGTGGGTGTGGGGCGTGGATAGTAGGTTTGTTTGTGGGTGTAGGGCGTGGATAGTAGGTTTGTTTGTGGGTGTAGGGCGTGGATAGTAGGTTTGTTTGTGGGTGTAGATACATACATAGTTAAGAGGAATAAATCAAAATGGGAAGAAGATTAAGATAAATAAACTGATGATTAATGGTACAGGTGAGTTAATAAAATAGATATAAATAGATAAATACAGTAGATAGATAGATAGATAGATAGATAGATATATAAGAACATAAGAACATAAGAAAATAAGGAGTCTGCAATAGGCCGGTTGGCCTGTGCATTGCAGCTCCTCTCGAGAGTTACTACCACTCTCTATCATCCATGAATCTATCTAGCCTCCTTTTGAAACTTTCCAGAGTTCCCGCACTTACTACAAAGTTGCTAAGCTTGTTCCACTCGTCCACCACCCTATTTGTGAAACAGTTTCTTCCTATCTCCCTCCTAAACCTAAACTTATCCAACTTGAATCCGTTGCTCCGACTCCTATCCTGCTCGGATATTATAAGAACCTTATCTATATCCCCTTTAGTGATTCCTTTCACCCACTTAAATACTTCTATCATATCTCCCCGCACTCTTCGTCTCTCTAGGGAATGCAAGTTAAGTTTCTTTAACCTATCCTGATATGGAAGGTTTCCAAGTCCCGGAATCATTTTTGTCATTCTTCGCTGCACCGACTCTAGTGAATTTATATCCATTCTATAATAGGGGCACCAGAACTGAACCGCATAATCGAGGTGCGGCCTAACTAGCGCAAGATATAGTTGCAATAAGACCTCTGCACTCTTGTTGCTTACACTTCTAGATATAAAACCCAATACTCTGTTTGCCTTATTTCGAACATTAACGCACTGTTTTCTAGGCCGTAGGTCCGGGCTTACAAGTACCCCTAGGTCTCTTTCACAAGTCGACTTCTCTAGGTTGATGTTGTTAAGGCTGTATACATTATAAGTATTTGTTCTTCCAATATTAAGTACGCTGCACTTGCTGGTGTTGAATTTCATTTGTCATTTTTCAGACCACCCCTGCAGATTATTTAGATCCTCCTGTAGATTTCAGATTTGCCCCCGAGGGGGCTAGTTTATTGGGCACCCCCTTACATCCTGTGCAAGGTGAAGCGCAGAAGCGTTTACAGCGCCCAACAGGGAAGTATGAAAAGTTCATACTTGCCTTTATGACTCGTACATTAAGGGCGTAAACGCCTGAAGGGTCATAGGCTCTGTCAAGTTACATAAAGTGAGAGAATGATGAGTGTGTGGGGGGAAAGTTCCCGGTACATTTTATCTGTTTATGGCAAAGTGTGGCAGGTCCCTAATAATGTCAAATGCCCGGCCTGTGACTAGGAGGAGGGATAAATCCTCCTGTAGTGCATTTGCATCCTGCCCTGAATTAATTTACCGCCCTATTTTGGTGTCATCCGCAAACTTGCTTATGTCACTGCTGATCCCAATATCTAAATTGTTTATGTAGATTATGAACAAGAGTGGGCCTAGTACTGACCCCTGGGGAACCCCACTGGTTACACGGGCCCACTCAGATTTAACACCATCTACGCTGACCCTCTGCGTTCTATCGGTGAGCCATGATTTTATCCAATTTAAAACTTTCCCCTCGATACCATGAGCCTTAATTTTTCTCAGAAGCCTCTGATGCGGTACTCTGTCAAATGCTTTGCTAAAGTCTAAGTAAATAACATCGTAATTTTCGTCATTATCTACTACCTCGAAGACTTTCCTAAAAACGTTAGCAGATTTGTTAGACAAGATTTTCCTTTAAACCCATGCTGGAGAGTCGTAGATTAATTTTGGTTTTTTCAGATGGCGATCGGACGTTATCTGCTATAATTGATTCAAGAAATTTCCCCATCGACGTCAAACTGATCGGTTGTAGTAATTTGACGCTGATGCTCTGTCTTTGATTATGGAACAGATTGCTCTGTTTCCACAACTCTGGCACAACTCCAGTGTCTAATGATTTTGTAAATAAGTTTACGAGGGGTCCGCTAATCTGTTCCCTACACTCTTTTAAGACTCGATGAAAAATTTCATCCGGCCCTGGGGATTTTGTTTTCTTTAGTTTATTTATCTTCTTAAGTACATCCTCATTTCTGATAGTGATATTCTTTAATTTCTCTTCTTCCTTTCCCTTAAATATCAGTTCCACCTCCGGAATTTCATAGCAAATTTCTTCTGTGAAAACTGATAAGAAGTAGCTGTTCAATGCTTTGCTCATGTCTTCACTGCCATTTATCAATTCTCCCCTCCCTGACTTTAGAGGCCCAACTTTGTCCTTGACCTTTGTCCTATATACCTGGAAAAATCCCTTGGGAATCGCCTTGGATTCTCTTGCTATTTTGATTTCATAGTCTTTCTTTGCTTTCCTTACATTTTTCTTAACATTCCTAGATAGTTCATTATACCTGTTTCTGAGCTGCTCCTCCCCTCCCTTTAATTTCTTATATATTCCTTTCTTTATTCCTATGTCATGTTTAAGTTTTCTCGTCATCCACCTTGGCTCATTCTTATTTGACCTAATTTTTCTGTATGGTATATTTTGTTCTTGTGCTTTATGTAGCATACTAGTGAATATATTATAGTCATGATCAATTGTTGTGTCATCTATGACCTCACCCCTTCCTACTGGGAACTGACGTGACTGTTCCCAGGTGACCTCACCTAGGTACCTTCTTAACCCCTGATTATCCGCCAACCGAAAGTTTGGGATTCTGACCATATTGTCATTGTTTTTCGTTTCCCAATTTAGGGTGAACCTGATTTCTCTGTGATCACTGTTACCTAGTTCTTCCCCTACTGTGATATCTCTGATAATATTTTCTTTATTTGTTAATTCTAGGTCAAATATATTGTCACCTCTAGTAGGTTCTGTAATTAGTTGTTTCAAAAAATTGTCCTGTACTGTGTCTAGGAAGTCTTCAGATTCATAGTCGCCTACAATGTTGTCCCAGTCAATATTTCTGAAGTTGAAATCCCCCATAATGCATAGGTTGTTGTATTTTGCTGCCCTACTCATTTCCTGCCATATGGGCTAAGCTGCTTCTTTGCCAAGACTTAGGGGCCGGTAAATCACTCCCATAATTAGTTTTTCTCTTCCTTCCGTGATTTCTACCCACACAGACTCGGTTCCTATTTCACCCTTTATTGAATTATGAATACAACATTTTAATGTATCCTTGACGAAGAGTGCGACCCCTACCCCCTTCCTACCTTCCCTGTCCTTGTGAAAAAGGTTGTACCTTTCTTTGTGGTACTCTGATAAAAAAATTTTGCTCGTCAGATTCATCCAAGTTTCGGTGATAGCTATGACGGCTACATTCTCGGTATATACAACCGCTCTCAGCAAGTCTATTTTATTTCTAACGCTCCTACTGTTTGTATAGTATACATTTAAACCTACCCTGACCCCTTACTGGCGAAACTTCTGAAAGATAATTTGCCCAGGATGCAGACAACGTCTTTATCCCCTCACGAGACAAGTGTGCTCCGTCGCGACAGTACAGGTAGTCGTTGCCATAGAATCGTTGCCAGTTATCAATGAATGCCCAACCATTGTTTGCACAATGTTTTTCCAGTCGGCAATTTATAGCAATTGCCCTGGACAGCCATTCACGACCAACCCCTCTTCTAGGCAAGACACCACATACTATCGGGATCCCTCCCCTATCTCGAATCTTCCCCAGCGCCTCCCTATACCTCTTGAAAAGTTCCTCACTCCTAACCTTACCTATGTCGTTTCCTCCCACACTAAGACACACTACTGGATTGGTACCCTCCCCTGACAAAACCCTGTCTAACCTCTCGGCTACATGCCCTATCCCAGCCCCAGGAAAACACACCCTAGTCCTACGTTTCCTATCTCTCGCACAAAAAGCCCTACCTACAAACCTCACCTGGCTGTCCCCAACTACCACGACCTTACCTGTGGGCAGGGTTTGTACAACTGCCCTTTCCTCTCCTTGATCCATACAGTCCTGCCTCTTCTCTTCCTCGCCAGCTTCCTGCAGCACCTGGTAAGGGTTACTACACTCCACACCCTGGTCAGCTTTCCTGAGCCTGACCCTAGTCCCCTTGGAGACAACCACTCTCCACGCCTGCTCCTCCTTCGCAGGTGTCCTGCTAGGCAGGACACCTACCTGAAGGAGTTCCGTCCTGAGGGCTTCATTTTCCCTCTTTAGAGTGTCAACCTCACTCCTCAACTGCCCCAGCTGCCTTAACAGAGTGGCAAGGAGGTCGTCTTTCCCCACAATCCCCTCCTCTTCCCCCACGACACAACGATCCAAGGCGGCCATTTTCCTTGGTTTCTAACGGGAGCACTTTCGGGCACGACCTTCTCCAAGCTGGGTCAGAGGTCAACTGATAGATACAGTAGATAGATAGATAGATGTATGATTTTGTATACCGCAAGAGTAACTAAATATTCCTGTACCTGTATTTTCTTTCAGTTACAAAATACACAGGATTATAAATATGAGTATGCACATCAGGTGTTACAGTAAGTGGTAACATTTTGTAATACTCTTAAGTGATGAGGCAATAGGAACAGACCCTCAAGGTCATCATCAAGTTGTTATTCCCAAACCTTTGTGGCAGGACATACTTAGTATCGCTCATGATGAGGTGGGTGGTCATTTAGGAGTTAGGAAGACCTATGCAAAAATTTTATCCCAGTTCTTTTGGCCTAGGATGAAGAAAGACGTCAGCTCTTACTGTCGCACTTGCCATGATTGTCAGGTAGCGGGGAAACCGAACCCCAGTGTTAAACCATTCCTTCTGCAGCCTATCCCAGTCATTGAAGAGCCCTTTAGTAAGGTGGTCATAGATTGTGTCGGTCCCTTACCTAAGACCCCTCGTGGTCATCAGTTCTTGCTAACCATTATTGATTGTGCAACCAGTTATCCTGAAGCCATTCCCTTGCGCCGCATCACAGCGAAGAATGTTATCAAAGCCTTAACCCACTTCTTCACTCAAGTAGGCCTTCCTACAGTGGTGCAGTCAGATCAGGGTTCCAATTTTATTTCCCGGTTGTTTAATCAGGTAATGCAAACCCTGGGAGTCCGGCAGTTGAGGTCTTCGGCCTATCACCCTCAGTCACAGGGGGTGGTAGAGAGGTTTCACCAGACACTAAAACTCATGTTGCGCACCTTTTGTCTGGAGACTGGGAAGGATTGGGACGAGGGAGTTGACCTGCTTTTGTTTGCTGTTCGGGACAGTAAACAAGAGTCGCTAGGATTCTCGCCCTTCCAGCTCGTCTATGGACATGAGGCGCGAGGGCCTCTTAAGGTGTTAAAAGAGTGTTGGTTGAGTGATCAGAGCGCGACGCCCTTAGCTTCATATGTGGTCCAATTCAAGGAGAAGTTGCGTCTGGCTGTAGAACTTGCCCAGTCCAACTTAAGGTGTGCTCAGGTGAAAATGAAACTGCATTTTGATAAGGCCCATAAGGCAAAACCTAGAGAATTCCAAGTCGGGGAGCAGGTGTTGGCCTTCCTGCCCTTACATGATCACCCTTTTAAATCCAAATACAGTGGTCCATATGAAGTACTAGAAAAACAGGGGTCCGTGAATTATGTGATTAGCACCCCTGAACGGCGTAAGAAAAAACGCCTTATCCATGTCAATCTTTTAAAGTCATATCATGTTCGCAACGAAACCCTGGGAAAAGCAGTTGCTTGTGTTGATCAATCCTTGCCAACTTGTATCATTGTGCCAGAGTGTAAGGATGATAAAGATCAGTGTTTTTCTGAAATAATGAATGGGTCTAGTGTAAAAGTTGAAAACTCGACTATCTTGGAGGACCCCAGTGCTAAGTTGTGCCATCTCTCTAGTGACCAAGCCAGCAATATAAAGTCTCTATTACAGGAGTATCTTATTATAGTTGGTGATTACCCACTCTCCTGTTCAGTGCTGGAGCATGACGTTGAGACCAGGGGAGCCAAGCCAATCCGACAGCGTCCCTACCGTCTTAATGCCTTCAAGCGGGAGTGTGTGCGAGCCGAGGTACAGCGTCTTCAAGAGCTAGGCCTCGTCGAACCCAGCATCAGTCCATGGGCATCCCCTGTTGTTCTAGTTCCAAAGCCGAATGGGTCAATGCGGCTGTGTGTGGATTATCGCAAGGTGAATGCTGTCACTGAACCCGATGGTTATCCTTTGCCACGCATCGACGACGTGATCGACGATCTTGGACAGGCAAGGTACGTGACCAAGTTGGATCTCCTCCAGGGCTACTACCAGATAAGACTGACTGAACGCTCCAGGGCCATCTCTGCTTTTGTCACTCCTGAGGGGTTGTACCAATTCACAGTACTTCCGTTTGGTATGCGGAACGCCCCTGCAACCTTTCAACGCCTCATGAATTTCATCACGTCTGGTCTGGAAGGTGTCTGCTGTTACCTAGACGACCTTATCGTCTTCAGCGCTTCCTGGGAAGATCACATGAGTCGTCTACAAGCCCTCTTCTCCGTACTGGCTGCAAGCAAGCTGACGGTGAACCTCGTCAAAACTGAGTTAGGCCATGCCACGTCACTTTCTTGGGGCATGTGGTCGGACAAGGGGAAGTCCAGCCTATAGCAGCCAAAATTGAGGCAATTCAACAGTATCCAGTGCCAGGCGATAAGAAGAGTGTGATGAGGTTGCTGGGTACTACCGCCGTTTTTGTCCAAACTTCTCCTCCGTTGCCTCTCCCATGACTGACCTGCTGAGTGGCAAGAAAACCTTCAAGTGGACCACGGCTTGCCAGGAATCTTTTGAGAATCTTAAATCCCTGCTGGCAAATGCTCCTGTACTACTTGCACCTGACCTCCAGAAACAGTTCACTCTCCATGTCGACGCCAGTGAAATTGGCGCCGGTGCTGTGCTTCTGCAAGAGGGTGAGAGTGATCAAGTGCTTCATCCGCTGTGCTATTTTTCTAGAAAATTTAATAAATATCAAAGAAACTATGCCACCATTGAAAAGGAGGCTTTATCACTGATCATGGCACTAGAAAACTTCAAAGTATATATTGGCAGCACTGCTTATCCCGTTCAAGTGTTCACTGATCATAACCCACTTACTTTTGTTGACAAGATGAAACATACCAACCAAAGACTTTTAAGGTGGGCTCTATCACTTCAGCCCTATAATTTGAACATTTCCCATATCCGCGGAAAAGAGAACGTGTTGGCTGATGCACTTTCTCGAGTCTGATTATTTAGAAACTATGTCTATATGCAAATTATTTTTTTGTTTTATTGTCATTGAGTATCTTGTGTTTATATTATGAATTATTTTGCTTCATATTGATTTAAACTGATTGTGCTAGTTATTACTTTCACTGTGTAGCTGTATATCCATTTTCGCTTCCAGTTAGTTGTAAGCTCACTTTTTTGGGGGAGGTGTCACGTGCCTGTGGTGCTCGGGAACTCGCATAGCATGAGGCATATGTTCACGCCTCCATTTCACACAAGCTATTAACTTATTAATTGTACTTATTATATTAT